>NW_009604523.1:31119-43159 GCF_000690535.1 Cariama cristata | reverse complement strand
GTGCGGAAGCGCGGCTGAGCTGGTCCTGGTCCAAGTGGCCATCCCAGACTCTTTGGGAGGAGGCTGCATTGCAGGAGATCAGCCGGACCTACAGCTGCTTCTTTCCCCAAAGCAAGACAAAGTAAAAGCACTGATGAGGGGTGTCCTACCTGCGGGGAAGCACTGGCCCTGGGTTCTCCTGGAGCTCAGGACTGTTCCCATTCATTTTCCTTTCACCAGACACTAATGTTGTCTTTGATTTTTGCTACTTCTTTTGTTTGTTGTTGTTAAAGACGCTTTTTTATTTGCTACACTCTTGCAGAGGTCTGTCCATTCATACAAATCCTGATTTTTCTGTCTGCAGGTACAGAATTTAGCTTAATTGTCTAATCAAGATGTCCATCCTTGGCTTAAAGCCCATATACAAATCACATGAAAAGTACACACTGATAATTTCCCAAGTCTGCAGATTTTACAGCTGAGATGACTAAGCATAGTAGCACAAGTTATGGACTTCCAATCAAAATGAATGCAAATATCATAAAGCACATAGACCTTCCCTATGCAAAGGTACACTGGTAACAAAGGTTTAGAGACACAGTTAAGGTTAGTGGCGATAGATCCTCATATTTCCATGAAACACACTAATAAATAAATAACTTTAAAATAATCTTACTTCAAAATTATCTAACTGAATCCAGTTTGCTACTGTTACTTTTAAAAACAACCCTTTAATTCCCCCCTTCTCTTTCAAGTTCTGACCAGTTATTTACAGCCCAAGCTCTGCTTCAGTTAATTGTTTTGTCTAGAAATATTAATTAGAGATCAGCAATTTCCACCAATGTCATTACCACAACAAATCTTAAGGAAGAGCCTAGAAACATGTTTCTTCTTCTTTTTCAGAGGCACATATGGCTTTCAGAGTGACCTTCGCACACTGAGTTCATATGGATTCAGACATCCTTCATTCCTCTGTATCATCATTTCTAAATCACAGAAATGACATCAAAGAAACCGTAAGGGTCTGACTTTTATCACCAAAATAAATTCTGATTTAATGTACTCTCTGCAATACTTAGGCACAATAGGATGCATGATTAGATCATAGTAGAGTTAACAGTATACCCATTGTGCCTTGTTAACTGAGGATGCATGGTATAGTCCCACTTAAAATTTGAACTTCATAGCTTTTACGGGTTTAATGTAGACCTTTGGGGCTACATATGCATTGAAGATTGGACACGTAACATCCATTATTGTTAGAAGTGGTTGCACACACAATCATTGATGTTTAACACAGAAAATCAGCTTTTTCTACCTTCATTTCCGATTTAAAAAAATTTTTTTTGCTTCAAAAAAAACTCTAGCCTACAGTTTAACTAAAATGTCCTGAAAACGACAGATACTTGATTTTTGTTTTAAAGGCATGATTCTGAAAGAAGCAGAGCTGTCTGACAGCGGTTCAAAAAAAGCACACTTAAGCACATGGGAATTTGACTGAAACCAGTGGGGCTACTTGTACCCACCAGGATAAGGATGTGTTGAAATGCTTTTCGGGACTGGGACCAGAACCCAGCAGCATCAACCCCTAAGACCAAATTTTGGGGCCAGATATGCATGCAGATTTTAGGTGGGTTTGGTAAGAGAGACTGCTATTAAATTTGTTTGACAGATCCCTGTTTAAGATGCAGATTTTACACACCAGATGCCTGCCTGAAGCTGAATGTTTCAGGGGAAAAAAATCAAACAAAATAGTTAGATCATTTCTGAGAAAATACATAATTTGATCTCACATAACCTAATTTCTGAGGTTTTTAATTTTCAAACTTAAACTGTACCCCCCTTAGCAGCTCCATAAGTAAAATACAGAGGGAGATACTTTAGTCTCCTCTTTGTGCTATGGGTATATCACATGAGTGTTCATGTCATAGTTTGAAAGCATGCACTGTTTTAAAATGCAAATGTACTTTTAGTTACTAATTTAAATTCTAGGAGTAAAAATATTTTTTAGATTTATATATACAAATTTGATCTCCAGAAATTTTTTTTTTATATATATATCTCTATATATTCACTGTTCCTTGTTAAGAAAGAGCCAAAACTACCTCCTTTATGTAACATTCATTCATTAAGCCTAAAAATGCCTGGTGTTGCCTGATGCAAATAATACAAACCAACCTATGAAATGTGTTTTTAAATTAAAAGCCCATTTTGTGATCTGGCAATGTGACATAAACGGCTATCAGACTGTTAAGTCTGACAATACTGAATTGGCACTTCGTCTATGGCACAGATTTCACACTTATCTGCATGCTTAAGTGCTACGCTGGACAGAAACGAAATGACAGTCAGCCCTCCAAAACAAACCCTCAGGGGACCTGGACGAATGCTTGGTGTATCAGGGGGTTTGCTCTAATAAGATGCTACACTGGAATAACGAAGAACTATCCCATTTGCATTCGACATAAATAGACAGTAATTCTGTGGCAATTATTTCATACAAAGTCCACGTCCTGGTATCTTAGAAAAACCCTGCAAAATGACAAGAAAGGCGAGCCGTATGCAGGTCAGCCTTATGCAAGGGCCTGCCTAATTCAGCTATCAATGAAAGAACTCTTTTTTTTGCCCCTGGATCTGCTCAAAATGGGTTCGTTACTGGCAGGGTTTGTTCCAATGAACTCAGGCTGCAGTGCAAACTTAAGTATGATGCCTTGAAAGGCAGGGGGTGATTTTTCGGTCATGGCAATGGTGTTTTTGACTCAAGTGGAGGAGGAGGAGCAGAGCCTCTGTCAACGTCACTGTCGGGCTCTGATGGTGACTGCACACACGCTCAAATACACAGGCACCTGCTGTGGCAACAGTAAATGCTTCACCTTGCCATGCATGAGAAGGCGTATGGTAAGCGTGACATTGAGACCTCCTTCAGTCACTTTTGTGTCCTTCGTGTTCATCCTGGCCTTGTATCTTCAATACTTGAAAGCAGCTTCGTTTTTCTTTTTTTTTTTTTTTTTTTTTTTCTATTCACTTAATCAACCTACAAAGAGAGAGAGAGAAAAAAAGAAAAAGTACCATTGAGTGGCTGAAGCTACTCTGAACTGAGAATATCATGTTGTACAAACCAATTAACATTCCTCCCTTTGATTTTCTGGACTATAGTTTAGTGCTGAAAAGGCTTCTTTGATATTATCCCTCGCCAACCAACTCTTTAGCCTTTCACCAATTACAAGATAAACTCCCTTTTGAAACCTTAAAAATTCTCTTAACTTCCTGTATTTTGAAGCTGAAAGTACAGAGCACAACAGATTGAAATACGTTTTCTTCTGAACAGCACTTTCTCTCTGTTAACCTTTATGGTGTGTATACGCAATATATAGATGCATTTTTACATGTGCCTGGTACTGTTTTCATTTCTCTCCCTGTTACTACCTCTTTCTCTTTTTGCTCTTGAAGAAGAGATATTTTTGCTTTCTCTCTAGCTAGAGAGAAATTAATTCTGAGCCTAAACACTGATCCCTGCCAGCAACAGCGGATGACACATTATCAAAGACATCTCAGTAACCAAGAGCCACTTGCTGCTGTAAATCTGGGCTCCGTCTGACTTTTTGTTTTAGTTTACCAGGCCCAGAGGTGGCTCAGTCCCTTAAAGGCCAAAGCTGAGCTTCAGCCCTAAGTAGAAGGAAGATTTTTCTTAATTCCTAATAACAAATTGCAGATTTTCAGTCATTTACAAAGCCATAAATATCCTAAAATGCTAATGAAAGCTGCAAGGGCTGGCTTTGAAGGGATAAACAAGATGCATTATGAGTTTATTAATGCAAGGACATTTATCAGTACAAACAAAAATGGGGGCAGGAAGGAATATTACTAATGGTAGGCAAATTCCACTGTAGAAAAGGCTTAGAGAATCCTTATTCAGTTTTGTCCTCTTCAGGCTTATCTTACAGAGCATAAAACCTTTAAGCAGACATCACTCCTCTCAGTAACCATCCCTTATTAACGACAACCCTATTAGCTTCGCATTTTGGAGCTTCCAAAAAATTTGGCTAGCTTGGGCAGTGGCTAATGAGCAGCCCTAGGGACAACCTTCTGTGGCTCAGAGTGTACAGCAGTGTCTCACCGGGCCGGCAGGCTGTTGTCCCCTTGTGCAGACTGCTCAGGCATGGCACTAAACTACTGGAGGGACCTACGAGATCATTCCCCTAAAAATGCCAGAGGTAGTATCATGCAGATTGTTCCATCAACTGATTAAGCTCCATCTTAAGTACTGTGTCCACATCTGGACTACTGTGTCCAGTTCTGGAGTCCCCAGTTCAAGAGAGACAAGGAAATACTGGAGAGAGTCCAGTGGAGGGCAACGAAGATGATGAGGGGACTGGAGCATCTCTCTGTTGAGGAAAGGCTGAAAGAGCTGGGTCTGTTCAGCCCGGAGAGGAGAAGACTGAGAATGGATCTCATCAATGCTTATAAATACCTTACGGGTGGGTGTCAAGAGGATGGGGCCAGACTCTTTTCAGTGGTCCTCAGTGACAGGTTAAGGGGCAACGGGCACAAACCGAAACTCAGGAAGTTCCAGCTGAATGTGAGGAAGAACTTCTGTACTTTGAGGGTGGCAGAGCACTGGCACAGGCTGCCCAGAGAGGCTGTGGAGTCTCCTTCTCTGGAGATATTCAAAACCCACCTGGATGTGATCCTGTGCCACTTGCTGTAGGTGAACCTGCTTTGGTAGGGGGGTTGGACTAGATGATCTCCAGAGGCGCCTTCCAACCCTGACTATTCTGTGATTAAGAGCCACTAAGCACTGACATACTAGACCAAAGTAAAGCCCATCTTAGTTGAGCCTATTATGTGCGAGAGAAGTCAACAGCAACGCTTAAAGAAGGAGCATAGGAAACATATATGGAATAACTGCTGATAGACTTGCTGAGCTGCCAGCAATCAATTCAAAAAATTCAAGGTCTTCTGGGAGACTGCATCCAGACCAGCATTTTCAATAGCCATTGGTGGACCAGTCCTCTATGAATTTGTCTAATCCCTTCTTGAATCCATACATCTGGTCTCCAAAAGTTCTGGTCTCACAGATCAATTATTAGTGTGGGAAAAAGTGCTCTACTTTATCTGGCTTTAAATCTGCTGACTGTCCTTTCCCCTTGTTACACATTTTGCTCTTTGTGTATTATCTGAAGACCATCCCAGAAAGTCACTCCTCTGATGGTTGATGCTTCTCACTTCAGCCTGAGCCTGTGAGTGGCCAAGCCACTCCTGATGTTTTTGCCGCTGGGACATACACTGTAAGACGAAGAGTTTTCTCTCAAGTCTGTGTAGGAGTACTTAAGACCACAGAGAGCTCCTGTGCCTTTGGTGACTGCAAGAATAAGAGGCAGACATACTTGAGGAGAGGTGAAAAGAAAGAGGGAGAAAGAGCAATCTAAACTCCTCCTTCCTAAAAGTAAATTCGTTAGTCGCTACCACAGAGCAGCTCCTGCCTACCCACTCCATTGCCAGGGCTGATTTTCCCTAACCCATCACGGGCTCAATGTATTTCATATCATATGCTCTACTACCCAGATCACAGCCACTGAAATAAATCCCATTTATCCACATTTCTAGGTTTATCACTTACATTACATATCACTTATCCAGATGGAGAAAAGCAGAAGTGAAGCAAGGTCCCTGGGTGAGAAGGCAGAAAACAGAAGCAGCCTGGTCATGCCTCTGATGCACCACGTGTGCAAGAGGGTGAGAGGAAAATGTCCCAAGGCAGATGGTAAGAAATGACAGAGAAAGATATCGGGCTGTATTCTGCTTCTTTAAGGTGAGACCAGGACTCACAGTAAAATCTGCAAGTGGGTGATCACGACAGTCCATTCTGACACATGCGGAGGGAGGAGCAGAGGAGGAGACTGTGGTTGTTCCCAGACTAAGGAAGGGAATGGTCCCACGGTGCTCACCTGATCCTTGCTGTTTGCTGAGGAAAATGCTCTGGCTCTGGCAGCCCAAGCATTTTCTGCTCAGCTCTGTCCAAACCCAAAAACCCCAAACCCCAAAACGCCAAACAGGAGCACTTTGAATAAACAGTAGAATACAACTTGGCATTCTGGACTTTACGGGAGCAATACTGGCAATCCGAGATGGCTAGAAACTCATGGTAGCTTAGGGCATGCTTGGAAGATTTCACATAATGGATGTGTTTGAAGTAGAAGCAAGGTATTTAAAACTTTCTGTGGACCAAAATTTAGTGATGAAGATACAGCTATGTTTCTAATGAAATGTATTGCCATGTGGGAAAAATAATCCCAGACTAGATACAGGTTAACAGTTGCCATGGTCTTTTACTGCTGTGATACTACAGCAGTATGCTCATTTTCACAAAAATTTTGGAGGAAAGCCTTTTCCCAGACAACAAACCAACCCCCACCCAAGCCTGACCTTTTCCACATAAAACCTAAAAAAATGAATCTGTATTTTCAGTTAACGCCTTTTGGGTTATTTTTGAAAACAGAGGTTAAAAAAGAAATTCCACTACAAATATTGTTAAAAATATCACTGCCATATAATTTTTTGGAAGGATTTTGTCTTTGCCCCTCCTCTCAACAAGCTCAAACTCTGGCACCTGGTACTGAGAAACAGAACAGATGTCTGGGGGAGGGCTGAGAGCGTGAGTGCTTGCAAGGAGTCAGGCATCTGTGTGAGATACAAAGAGAATGAATTAAAAAAGAATACATGAAATCTATACATATACCATGAAGAGAGAGGTGTTTTTACTGTTCCAAGCCATTTACAACTGCCCCATTTGTCCTGAAAGTCCAAGTATTCTGGTAAAACATTTACAGTTTTATAAAGTAAACCTACAGGACTGTTAATTACCTGAATATTTCAGTTTTAAAGACAGATTAAAATAAAATGTATTGTTGTACTTTATTATTTTTAACTAATTAAAGCAAATTTTTCCACAGACATCATCACAAACATGTGCTGGTCTAGATCTCTGTGTGCACCGAGATGTCAGATCATGGCACAAGGAAGAGAATGGTTTCCTCTACAAAGCCTCCTACCAGCCAGCAATACATCCATGTATTTATAAACCTACTCCTGTAATATAAAAGCACATCATGAATATTTAAACAGTAAAATAATTTCCCTCTCCTTTGCAAAATCAGCATTTTGAACAATTTACTATGTTCGTGGCTTATGCATGCCTCTCCGCCTGAGCAAACAGAAGGCTAAATACATAAGGCTTTCCTTTCTCAAGCTCTGTGTGACGAGGTCCCATGGGTACTCTGAGGGCTGGGAGAACTGAGTCTCAGACTATGAAAAAAATCAATGTGTCACACTTTTCCTGATGCCAGAGGAAAATCAAGGGACTCCACAGGTGAGCAGAGAGTATCGTGCAGGAAGATACAGTCAATGGCATGGCTGAATGTTAAGAGTGAGGGTTTATGCATTTTACCCTGCCTTCAGCAGAGAGCTGGCAGTGACAGGACAGCTGGACAACATCCTTCTTCTGATCTTGGGGCTCTGGACCAGAATGCACAAAATCTAAGATCCAGGGCTCTGCAGCTCCAGGTGACAAGCAAAAAAATCATGCCCAGGCAGCAAAGGAAAGTAGATCATATCAGATAGTTCCCAGCAAACAGCAAACCTCCTCCTCTGGGGCTGAGCATGAACTTTTGAGAACATTTCCACTGCTGTTTATCATGTAAAAAGTGAAAATTTCTCTTTAGGTAGAAAAAGGCATCCAAATGCATTAAAAAAACCCCAGTTTTTGAAAACTCCAATAAAATGGACATGTAGTTTTATGCAAATGCCTTTTATCTGTAACTATGTGTTTCTATACATTTTCAATATTAGCTATCCTAAGCTGGCATAAAATGGCATGTCCTATATGCTCGCTATTTGCTACACAAGAACCATCCATTTTCTAACATGATTTTTCAATAATTGTTGGCAGATTAAGCGACTAAAACAAGCATCTAAGTCACGTGTTCATCAGACTGTTACAAAGAACAACACAATTCCTCAAGGATTTCAGCGCATTAATAAAAGCTACAAGATGAATTATAGAGCCAAAGGGTAGTGCCACAACCCACACACGCACACACATGGAGGTTAGGAATCCACGTGGCTGAGGGCGTAGGGCGAGATGGCTGCCTGAAGCCTGAGACATGGAAAGTCAACCTCAGGAGCCCCTTCCCTCCTACCCCTCAAGCCTACTAATCCCCTCCCAAGGAAAAAAGCAAATCATTGCAGAGAATATGGCTACACAGTGCTGAAATAAATAAATAAATAAATATTTGTTTTAAATCTCTAAGGTGGCCACTTCAGGCATGCAGGATAAGAAAGCCTTTGACTCCACAGCAAGTAGAGATGCCAAAGATGAATAAAATCAACACAGTACCAAGGCAGACATCAGGCAATTGATCTCTGAGTGTAAAGCCACAATAAATTATTTGACACCCATGAATCTGCCAAGAAAGCTACTCATCTGGAAGATCCAGGTGAACGAGAGGGAGGAGGGAGAGAAAGAGAGAGTGTGCATGGGGTGAAATGGGATGGAGCTGCACAGTCACAGAGGTGTGCCAGAAAGGAAAGAGATGCAGAGAGGAGAGAAGGAGAAGGGCAGGGAGAAAGAGAAAAATCAAGTTTCAGATGGCTGATGCAGAGAATAATGTGAGAAGAATCAATGTGGAAGTAAGAATCACCTGAAAACATTCAAGGAGGAAGCCTGCTCTGGTATGTGAAATCTTGATCATACAGTTGTTAAATCTGTGCCTGTCAGGAAAGATGAAACTGGTCAGAGCACCCAGCACAGCATTCCCTGTGCTTGAGCCTCAAAAGGAAATCTTGAACCTAATTGTGGTGCTTCATCACCATCAACAGAAAGATGTAATTATGAAGAAAGTAAGTAGAATCTACAGATGAAATTCAAAAGAACAAATTCCAGTTGTTCCACTGGAAGAAAAAAAAATTATAACAAAGAAAGAGAATGGGGGAAATTACAGTGCCATTCAGCAGAAGACATGTCTGATTTAAATGAGGACACTTAAACTCAGTCATCTACTTCCCATATATCTGTAGGTTTAGAAAAAGAGAATTTCAATAAGGGAAACATAAGAACATCCAGTCTCTCACAGTAAATCTGTCATTTCCATAATATATGGAAACATCCCAAAGGAGAGGCAGCTAAGCGGATGATCAAGTTGTAGAGATGGGGGCAGAAAAAGACAGTGGCTAAACAAGGAGACTAAGACGAGCAGACTAACTTGAAGACAAATAAAGAGAATTATTATAAGTAGTGAAGAATTGGAAGCTAGACAGAAACACACTGATGTTATGATGAAATAAGTCAGTTTGGTTTATTTAGAACTCTTAAAAAAAAAAAGTGATGTTACCAAAAAAAAGACAAAAAAGATAGTAAGAGTGAGCAAAAAAAAAACAGAGAAAACTGAAACGTGGGAAGCCATGAAAAGGCTGTAGCTAAGTTCTCTTGATCAGAAGCCTCCAGGGGTAAGGAGACCTCCCTGGAATTGGAAGAAACACACTGCCAGAAAGGACATGTGCTTTCAGCACAGCAGAGTTCTTCAGGGATAGTTTTATGCTACTTACATGATTTTAGTCTTTAATTTAAACTGGAGGGAATATAGGAAAGGACAGGGAGACTGAAAGGAACATAAGAAAATTACCACAAGACAAGAATTGATGACATTATCAAAAGGAATAGACATATTCAGCCATATATGTAAGGTTTAAGGTTTAAAATTGAAAATAAGCTGCCTGCCACAGAAAGGTTCATGCTATCAAATGAAGAAATACCTACTTTACTTTCAAGTTCTTTGACAAACTAAGCAGTTATTATCTATGGCTTTTCACTTGAAAGTAACATCTCTGAATGTCAAAGGACTAAACAGTGTAATTATACAGAAAAGCACTGGCAGAAGTTAAAAAAAACCCCACAACCCAAAGTGAAATCAAAAGCAAAACCAGCTCCAGTTGTATTATTTTGTTTCAAGGAACTTCTTTTCAGAAATGGTGAAAAGTGATAATGATCAGCAGCTATTTACAGTGTCAGCTGAAGCAAAAGAAGAAGTCTGGACATTTGCTAAACATATACTTCTTTGGTTTCTGTGTCAACTGAAGGATAAAGACATTTACTGTTAGTAAACCATATCGTTGTGAGGTTACTAAGAACAAAAAGCTCACAGGATGCCTACAAGAACATTACAGTAATAACAATGACAACTATTCAAAGGATTTCTCTCCCAATAATAACTATTTGGAAAAGGAGAAATCACGCTTTGAAGCACTCCAGTTTTATACAGAAGCCTCACCAAGAGAATCTGATTAATGAACAATAGCTAAGGAAGCAGGTGCAGTATTAACCTTTCTACTTTACCAGTTCCATCTCCCAAATTACTAGAGAGGACCGTACACAAAGGAATGAGATTATACATTTGATTCACATTCTTATCATTTACATCCCAAAATAGATTTAATGTTAATCTCTAACTCTTTTATGAAGTGAACAAGATCTGCAGAACCTGGGTCCATTAAATCATCATATCATGGCCCATTTTAAATAAGTTGATAGTTGGGATGGATCCAAAAATCCAGAAATGAGGAAATAAACTCTTTGTGTTAGCAGAACAAAGCACGTGTGTGTGTGTGTGTGCCAGTTGGTAAAATGGGTTTTCACTAAAAAGACAAAATAATATAAAGGAACAGCTCAAGAACAAAATTTAAATAAACACCAGAGAGAACAAGATTTCAGGAAATTCGTAAAACACATGCTCAAAGAGATCTAACTAACAACTAACTAACAGGAAAGTAAGGTGAATATGGGCCACGGAACGAGCAGCAGTTGAGTATACAAATAGAAATACAAAATACCTGTTTTACTAAAGAAGTGGTAAAATATTAGCTCAAAAGTCAAAGGGGATTAAGTAGCAGCACATTATTCCAGCATTTAACAGCTACCAACAAAAACCAGTTACACACCTTAGCAAGCCATGTTCTCCTTTTACTAATTATTGTAAAAATCTCTGTACCTCTGATATGCTAAGTTCTGTAGTTTCTATAGATATCTGGAAGTAGCAGGTTTGCCAAAGACATGAAACTGATAAGGAAATAACAGATTGAAAGAAGAGCAGAACAACTTTTGAAGGCAATAGCAAATACAAAAACTGGCAAGACTCCAGGAGCGCTGCCTTTTGAATGTAATTTTATGAAGTATGTAAAGTGGTACTAGTCAACACTATTTTGTTAGAGGAAGAACCTATCCTATCTATAGCAGAAGCTGTCTTTGTGTCCTCCCTAAAAC
This sequence comes from Cariama cristata, assembly GCF_000690535.1. Lineage (NCBI taxonomy): Eukaryota > Metazoa > Chordata > Aves > Cariamiformes > Cariamidae > Cariama > Cariama cristata. Next base: position 31,866 of record NW_009604523.1, on the reverse strand, counting down.
AAGAAATGCCCTTACCCTATATGACTAACATCTCATTTGCTGAAGAACACTAGATGTCAAAAAATCTTTGAAGAGAACAGCAAAAGATTAGAGACCTATTTTTCTGTTCTCAACTGATGGATGTTTAGTTGCTGAACTTGATGTATACGAGCCCCATTCTTTAAATAGACCACTTTTCCCCATGCTGGTCAAAAAGCATATGCTTCAGCCAATGGAACTGCTTGTTCCCTTTTTGATCTATTAAAGGAAAAAAATAGCAACATATTTATTGACTCTTCTACTTTGAACATTTTCTGTAAAGCCTTTTGAATAAACAATATGGCATTGTGAATTTATTACAGGAAGAAAACTCACAGAAGCACAATAAAGACTATTGTCTTATTGTTCACAAAACTATTTCCTAATATCAACATTCAATGATGATTTACCTATCTAATATAAATTAACATCATAATATTATGCTGTGTGTGAATAGACAGCTACACGCTTTGCCAAAATATAGAAAGCTATCCCTTCAGAAAACATCATGTGTCAAACAGGTAATAAATGCTATCAAATGCCTGGAAATCAAGTCTCAGGAAATCTAGAAAAGCTGTATAATGGCCTTCAGCAAATGCCAAACAGATCTGGGATCCTGAGGGAATTATTTTCCAGGCTATGAAAACCACAGTGATTCTTTTGCCAATGATATCTTCCATCTTTCTAAGTTTTTTTCTTTTTCCTTTCTGTAATTATTCCAGAAAGAAT
>NW_009604523.1:0-31088 GCF_000690535.1 Cariama cristata | reverse complement strand
CAGGAATGCGGAGAGCATCTTTACAGTCTGCCTTGAACTGAAAAAAAAAAAGCACCAGAGTGTGCATGTCAATACTTTGTAGAGGTCCACTAGCCAGCTAGCTTTTCCGCATAAGTGAAAAGTCCAGGTAGCTAAAAGCTCTTGTAGATGGAAGCTGCCACATTAGACTAATGTAACGTAAACCCCTCCACAAATAAGAACGTTGTGGTAGTGCACCGTAAATTATTCTGTACAAATATTCTCAGGGGAATTAAACAACGAGTTCAGGACAGACCAGAAGGTGCTTTCTTTCTTTTCCTAATGGCACACAATGCAATTAACTGTAAGCTTTATCATGCACCTGACGGTCTGCAAGATCAGGGAAGACAATATACATATATGGTAGACCATCTATTTACCAAAGAATTTCTAATAATAGCTTTGAAAACAAAATCAGCTTTACCTGCCATTTTATTCTGTGGCTTCAAAAGCCTCAAGTTAAGCATTGTGTTTCTCAAATCTTTGTTTCTTTTTATGTTGCTCAAGCTTTAAATAAAATCTTTGCTTTATTTGTTTATGTTCAACTAAGAAACAGACTCTCCAGCTAACTTGCATTAATCACTCCATATAGTCTGAGACAATAAATCTAATAAAGAAATGTACATATAAGTCTCAGTGAAGGTGGGGAAAAAATTGAACAGAACACCAATAGCAGAGTGGTCTTTCCAGCACAGTGATGCTTACAAGAATGGCCTACCGTATAAGAACAGATTTTCAGTCCACCTGTTCCTGCAAAACCCCTAAATTCTGATGACCTAAACATTGTGAGTGTGTGTTATACTTGTTAAATTATCTCTGTCCCCTAAAGTCAAATGCATGACTTTGACATTTCATGAATTAAATATTTTTATTTTGAAACAATGTTTCAATTGTAAATTTACCTTAATTTACCTTAATTTAATTCAAAGCAAATAAACCACCCAAAAATGTTCTGAGGCACACAAACTTTACTTGTTTATTTAAAAATAAATGCAGCACTTGCACCAAATGAAAGAGAGTAAAGCCTAAACAGATGTTCTTTGTTCCATTTTTTAAAATCTGAGAGAATAGAGAAATCATTCACATGGTCTATTTCCAAGATATTTTAAGTAAGCATGATTTACATACATATATAAAAAGATATACTTTAATATAGTATCCATATATGTATAGAATATGGTTAAATGCTTGAAAGTAAGTAAGGTACATTTGTTTACATGACAGATGTGGACAAATGTTAAAAGATTGCTGGAGCATAATCTAATAAGCCAATATTAAAAATAGCATGATTTTTTTGAGACATTTTTATCTTTAATAAAAACAATCTCACAGACATAAAGAAGAATGATAATCTTCTTTGTCAGTATATACAAGAGTACAGATAGCTTCTTACTGATCACAGGAAAAAACACCCAAAACCAGTAGAATAGTGCAAGAAATATGGGAGCTTCTTTCCTGGGAAACATTAACCAATCAAGTATGTTCCCACTCACACAGAATAAACAGATGTTTAAATATAGTCATGTTTTTATAATTCCTTCAATGTTGAAATGATATTTGCCCTAGAATACGTATTTGTCCAACCTATTTGTAAATTAAATGTTTTGTAGACATATCTGGTTTGGTAAACATGAGTCAGTTGTTTCATTCAATCCAGTATAAAACATGGTTGTTGGTTAGGGAAAAGAGGCTAATGATAATAATACATTTCACCTTATTGAACAGAAAAATATATATTGATATAATAGAATCTCTGACACAAGCAAGCAAAAATATCACTTTTTGTAATCACCTTAATTATGTTATTTATAAGGCTGTGATTTGAAAATCCATTCAAGCTCCCTAGGTGAATAAAATAAATACTAATTTTTTTTAAAAAAAGGAAATTCATACAGCATCTAAGGGAGGGAAAAGGATAAGCTCCCATCCTTCTGTTGCAAGGGGATTGGTACCAGCCTCTGGAATGCAAGTCACAGGCTCCCTTCTGGGATACCATACTCGTGCTTGCTTGAGGCGAGGATGGATAGGGAATTGTCTGGGAAAGAGAAACTGGCCCAACAGGAACACAGCTGGAACAGCTGCAAATATGGCTGAGTGCTGCGAAGCCTTCCATCGTTCACGGGGATAAAAGGAAAAACAAAAAGCAGCGTTGCAATGTCCTGCCAGGTCAATGGAATTGTTGCCTTCAAAAGTCATTCTCACAAGATGAATATTTAAGTTCTTAACCACTGGTGGTTAGGCAAAACATATAGCATCTTAAGAATTTCACCATGAAACTCAGCACTATGCAGTGGGTAAAAAAACTGCAGCAAGTTCCCAGACCTTCATTTGAAACTAGATTTAATAAAAAAACCCAACAACCAGCCCACAATAAATGACTCTTTTATGGGCAGTCAATACTCAGAGTAAAGAGCCAAACACATGCCAAGATTTAAGCCACTTAAATCAATATTTTTGTCACTGATTTAAACCAGGAGAATCTTTAAAACTCAAAAGCAAGTCTAACTGATGAAGTATTCAAAAGTGAAGAAAAATCAAACATTTTATATATTAATGACTTCAAAGTGCCAGCTGTAAAGTGAATCACTACTCTTGCTCTAGCACTGGGAAAAAGCAGCTCTAAGGCTATCCATTTGCTACTTCTGTGCAAACTTTGCAAAGAAAAGAGCCTATTTTTTGCATAAACAACTCACTTGCTTACAAAGTTACTCAGCTGAAACAGCGCTTCATGAAGTATCTGTCCTTTTGTCTATCCTTCAGTCCCTTTCTTTACAAGTATATACATACCTACCTACCTACATATATGTATATATAAGCTCCCTGATCAGTTCCATGCATCACGCTTGCCTCTTCTCACAGTGAGCATCACGAGAGAGCAAAGCAGGAGGAGGGGGCTCTGGAAGTGAACTAATAAAATCACTAAAACAGCACCCATGTTCGGAGGAACTCCCTACAAAAGGTGCTTTAAGCAGACATAGGATACACATTCAATTTTTTTTTCCATTTCACACATGTAACTGGATGTGGAATTTGATCCTATGTTCTTTATGAAAGGACCTGTGCTAATGCAAAGGATTTGATGCTGCCCTTACCTTCTCACTTTTGGCTTGGGACCACGAAGTGGTCCATTCACTCATTTGGAAAAAAAAAAAAGTAAAGAGCAAGGGAAGGTAATTGTTGATTTATTGCAGAGACTCCAGAGATGTACTGAGGAACAGGTTACTAATAAATAAAAATAAAAATAAAAAATTAAAAGAGCATTACTGAAGTTTTGGTAGTATCTACATCAATAACTAGAAGATGGCATTAGCAGCACACTAACGACAGTCAACTGGAAGGACTGTGGACATTATAAAGGAGAAGAGCTCAAATATGAGCAGGAAGAAAACAACCTGAAAAGAAACACAGTGGAAAAAAAAGATGTCAATACATTTACAATACAACTAATACATTTACATTACAATACATTTACGATACAAATATGACAACTAGGGAAAATCAATTCTTAATAATGAGCCAAATCTTGATGGCACTAATGATACAAAAGACCTGGGGATGACATAAGGCTGCAAGTATGGCTGGTTGATGCAAGGATGACTTTACTACTCAAAAAGGAAGAAATTAAAGCTAAATTTCTGTCCCAAAAACCTATTTGGGGTATCTGTCAGGCTGAATGACATTCTCCAGAAGCAGCAGTGCCTCTGGCACTTCTATGTAGAAAGGTTGCATAAAGATTCTGGGAAGCCTTATAAGAAATACACTGCAGTCAGCTGAGACACACTGCACTGGGAATGCCGGATTAGGTCTTAAACAGAATTTAGATATAGAGTGCCTATTTTATAGGAAATTCCACCTTGCAAAGTTTGCTTTCATTCCAAATCAAACCAAACTGTCAAATTTTGAAACAATTTAGTGTGTGAGTGTGTATGTGTGTGTGCGTATATTTTAATATTTTTTGTCAATCCAAAGAAGATATTTTTTTACAACTAGATTTTTGTACAGACTTCAACTTGCTGTTTTTATATCTGTTATGTATAATATATCTCAAAGTAAAAATATGTCTTTGCAATGGAAAACCAAAATGGCACAGTTTTACAGTTTTGCAAAGGCAGTATGGACAGTCATTATCAAAGTATTTAATTTAATTTTTTAATAAGGAAATCAACACTATCCTACAGAACATTTAGATATTGACAATTGAGGAAAAAATAAAAAAAAATTGAAAAATTTCTATCTGCTCTTCTACAGACTCACTTTGTAATGGAAAGGAAATCGAGTCGAATGAACTAATGAGGTCTTTTTAATCTCCAGTTTCGAAGACTTCGTACATTTTCTGTCTCTTTTCCATTTTTACAAGAGCCCTGGCATTATCTGTACTGAAGTCAGGGAGAAGAGGGATGTTTTAGAGATTTTTTTTTTTTACTATTATTTAGTCAATAAGTAAGTTAACTTGGTAAGAGAAAAAGGAGGTCATATAGTATTCAAAAAGATACAATAGTTGTTTTCTTTTTTCCCCTCCAGTGCTCTGTATTGAAATCTGAAAAGCCCTGTTTCAGATTCTGCACTTTGCTATTGCACACGTAATAATAGGACACATTGGCCTTTGATACAATTCTCTTCAGGGAACAAAAGCTTCCTTTGGCACAACTACAGCCACTGCTTGTTGTAGGTTACACATGTCTTTCCAGTCAAGCATGATTAATAACTGTTAAAAAAAAATGTTCATGACCCATGGCAAGTATTCTTTCAACTATAATACCAGCATTATGGGCTCTGAATCTCAGTAATTTTAAAATGTGCTTCTACAATGGAACTATAATTTAATTACTTTTTCTGCAGCCTGTTCCATTTTGTTTCATCACTTTGATTGCACCATGCGCTTGGCAGCTTATGGAAGACTGCATCTGCCTCCAGGATTATTTCACTGGGCTCTTTCGACATCTGTTTCTGAAAATGACTTTATTTGCAGTGGCATAAAGAATAATCAGAGACTTGTTTAATCCAGATAAATTGGAAAAGAGAGAGACACAGAGAGAGAGTTAGAGGCAGGGATGAGATGGGGGGAAAAGAGAAAGAAAATCTATGCTGCATGCTACAGAAGACATCAAAATAATCTGACTTGGTCCTGTGCTTCTGAAAATGCTGTTGTCTGACGGATGATATGATACATGAAAAGATGAGTCACTAAGTCAGTTCCTTTTAATGTCTGGGTGGAGTTCATAGATGCAATACATAAGACGTTCTAGTTAAAGCTTCATGTTGTGGTTGATCAATTTAATATAATTTTCGTGAACTACATTTGCAACCTCATCCTTTGAGAATCACAAAGCAGTCTGAAACGATCTGTAGCAGTTGACAAAAGTCCCTATAATAAAGGAGCTAAACCCAGGCTCCAGCATGACCAGACATCCTTCCAAACGCAACTACAGCCAACACCTGTTGCACGGTGCCATAGCACGGACCACCGAGCACACAGTTTAGCAGTCACCCTGACGGATAACTTCCCACATATTAGCAGACATGAACCGGGTCACCTGTGTACCAGATGAGCAAGTGCAAGACATCAATAACATGCCCGTGCCTGTATCAGCTTATATTCAACAAAGTGGAAATCACCATTGGTGGCTGCTGTTTATCTTTGTGTTAGGGGTGGATTTGTTAACCCACAAACCACCACAAGCATTTAAAGAAGTGGTCTCTAAGAGATCACAAGTGTTGGTCAGGTTTTGTTTTGTTCTTTATTCTTTTTGGATGTTTTTTGCAGGGAGTAAACAAATATTTGTCGAGAAGCATCCACTGCCTCAATAAGGAAGTGCTGCAGGAAGGCACCTCCAGCAACAGAAGAAGAGTAAAGACTGAACAAGCTATACAACGTGCCTTTAGGGACCAGGGCCACTAAAATTCAAAGCACCAAAGTGGACAGATCATAATGATAACAAGCAAAACAATCCCCAACATGCTCTCACTTTTGAGAGTTTAAAATCTTGCCTGTCTTGTTGCTCCTTACCTTTTTGAGATATTTTTTCTGTGTTATTTGCTGGTTTTCTGGGGTCTATTGCTGTAGAAAGCACATCAGGAACAACCACACCGAATAGATTATCCAGCTGGTTTGGACACACATATTTTGCTAGGAATTACTTAAAGGCAATCCAAAAGGAGGCCATACGGTTCTCAGAATAATAATGAAGAAAAATCATTGTCCCCCAAAATAATAGATAACATGCAAACACACAATAGTTGGACCTAAACAACTTGGCAATACTCTGATTCCCATAGTAGTGTAGCCTAAATTAACTGTCACAAGAATTTGGACTTTCCATTCCCTTGTGGCCAGACTGACTCTTGCCCCAGTCAAAAGCATCCCCAGATTCCTTCTGGGACTTCATCCATCCAGGGCATGTAACTCCCTGCACCCCCAAAGATGTGCTCTTAAGAGGTGCCCATGCACTAAGCTGCTATCCCTGTGGGAAGGTCACAAAAAAGAAAGACAAAAAATTCCTCCTTTTCTGTATTTCACTGCCTCATCTTTCCTCAGCAAAATACAGCAGGTGAGCTGAGGACATTGAAAAGCTCAAAACTTCCACATTGCTGATCTACTTACAGGCAACACGAGAAGGAAAACTCCTCTGGCAACCTGCGCATCTAGTAATTTGTCAAGTTTGACAGACTGCATTTGGAAGCCTGGTTATTTTCATAAAAGACATAATCCCGAAAGCAAACATCTCAAACTTTTGGAAGGAAACACAGAGCAAAAGAAAACTACACAGATAACAAAAAGGAAGAGAGTCATCAGTGTAGAGTATTTTGCTGAAGAACTATCTGAAACTTTGGAGAATAAGGAGAATAATAACCAACTCCCTGATATCTCTCTGATGTCTGAATAAGAGGTGAAGATTTGATAGATGATATCACCTATTCACAGAAGGTTTCTATTTGGTTAAAACAGACGGAGAAGCTGCCCTGAAGAGAGATATGTTCCAGTGGCAAGGCATGCCTCTGAAAATCCTATTAACAGAGATTATTAACAATTATTTTCCTTTGTTCTTTCTTATTTTTTTAGTAATTTGGATAAATTCACTTCCTCCCCTCATTTTCCACCTCACAAGTGTGGGCTGTAACACAGCAGTTGCACAAGGCCAATGCAAAAAAATTACTCATTACTTTTTTAGAGTTTCAAAGTAAGCTGCACACAGCACAAGATATGCAGAGAGTTATTACAATTTGGCAAGGCTTTGTTGTCTTGCCAGTATTACCAAAGAACAAAAGCCATCATGCTTAATTAGAAATTCTCCCTAAGAATTTATTGCTGAACAGCCAAATTGAAAATGTTTGCGTCTGAAGTACCAGCTAGTGACCACAACTGGAGAATGAGCAGATGTTTGTGCTGTACTGCTGGTCAGATGTGGCTTGGTAGCACCTCTGTCCCCAGGATGTTTCATAAAAAGTGTCCTTAAAGACAAGATAAGTGTTTGAACACACAGATGTTTACCTTAGCTTAGCCACATGAACTTGGGATGAAGCTTTCAGACTGTTGGTAGAAACTGAAGAGACAGAAGACAACGTAACCCCTTAAGCACTGATAATAAAAGCAGTTTGTAAGGGCAGGGTCAACCCAGGACAGGGCTGCACAGGGTAAGTGGCTCTTTACTGGGGTTACTTAAGAGCGCAACATAGCTGTAAGCTTGTTGTCTGTGCTGATGCCAGGTTGGATGCTGGTGCTAGCACCTGCTCAGATGTCCAGAGGTTTGGGTATGTGCTTCGGTAAGCAACTGAGGCAGTGCTGGATGGAGTCTCCTGTCAGCAGGATGCAGAGAGGGAAGGCTGAGTGAGGAAAAAGTGGGAGCTGCTCCTCAACACCAAGTGAGCAGAAGGTCATATAAGCTGACTCTCTCTACCGGAGATGACTGGTGAAGCCAAAGGAGAAAGGGTGAAAAGGTGGCACTGAGTCAGAGAAGGGTACTTTTGCCATCACTTGAGGAGAGACAGAAAGTACCTGATGCTGCAAAAAGCAGAGGAGACAGCAGCCAGCTAACTTGGCTGTATTTGTTTTTTTCTTCAAGGAGGTGATGAAGGTAGCATTGAGAGAGACAGGGAAAAAGTCAGTGGAGATGGAGGAACTGACAGGAGGGTAGGGACCAGTCAAACTGGTGCTGAGAGTCTGGGATTGCATCAGCCATGATCCGTATTAACAATGAAGTAGGCATAGAAGTTGAAAAAGTATCAGGGTGGGTGCTCCTGGCATGGCGTTCAGAGTCCTGGAGATATGGTCATGTCTGATTCACACACACTTGAGACAGGTAGTGTGAGGATAACATGTCTGTCCTCTTAAAAGCAGTTTTTAAGAGGTAAAACATGTGTTTTGAGTAAATGTGAATAACGAGCTTGGAATCTAACTATTTAAGGTTCAGATAGGGAATTTCAGCATTCATTCACAGCAGCAATACAGGTCTCCTGCCACTGTGAGACCACTGCTTTGCACAGGACTGCATTTAAAACAGAAGCTCTCCCAGGGTGGTAACAAGGCCACCCTCTGCCTATTTTCAACTGTCGGTAGAAGTTAAAATCACTGCTACGGCTTCAGCTGTATGAAAATAGTTTTACCTATTTTTCCATGCAACTTGTGGGTCAGAGTGGTCCACAGAGAATCTTTTTCAGCAGAATTGCTGGACTGTGATTATCAAAGTGTTAATTGGGTCATTTGCATCTCTATTTTTTGCCTTCATTTAAGAAAAGATGAGAAAGAAAAGAAAGAGGAAAGCGACCACCCTACTGTAGTGTTTCAGGTTCGGACTTTCTTCCAAAAAATATTAAAAATTAATTCCTTTCCCCAGTGAGGACTGCTGACTGTGTGACAAGACCCAAACCAAAGCCCTCCTTCTCCTGTCACCACAGGCTCACCCACAAGCATGTGAGACCATCTCAGGAAGCGGTGGGAAGAACAGTTCATGCTCCATCCAAGACATTTCCACTGAACTCCAGCAGTAACAGAAATTCAGTTTATGCCAAAACAGAACTGGCCGTTTACCCACCACACAGTCTTAGGCATGGCACAGGAACATTTTTGAAGACGCTTTAAAGGCTACACTGGTAACACGGAGTAGCTCCTCCAAAAGTGAAATCAATGTATGTCAGTAGAAACAGCAGAGATGTCTCCTAAGTGTCTAGGTGCTGGCAGGTCCTTAGTTACCCAGGTACAGCTGACTATATAACCGGGTTATTTATGCCCCTTAATCCAAGCACATGGAGGATCCTGGAGCCTGCCCAGTGTGAGCACAGCTGCAGTCAAACCACCATGACACCACATCTTGCTACCATGAAAAAAGCCATGTCTGCAATCATTCTTTCCTAAAAAAAGATCGTAAGTATAGGACAGTTATCCCCCAGCAGCTACCCACAGAGGCTGTCCAAGACTTCCTGGAGTCAACTAGTTACACCCAATGATGCATCTGAAAAGCTAACCTGCTCAACAGAGTTGCTCTTAGGTCAGCACAGAAGGACGACCACACCATAGTGTATTAACTGTTCCTGCTCCCTTTCCCCTTGACGTGCTCCACACAAATTAACTATTTTTCTTGCAGCATCGAAGGAAATCTACTTATAAATTGCTTTCTGATGCTCCATTTCTCAACTATGTAATTGATTTTCATCTACAACTTATATATACATCCTTGAAGCGAAATCAATTAAAAGCGGTTGAAATGAAAATGGACCCTTTTTGTAAGGGGCAGATCTAGTTCTTATCTGCAGTTATTCTCCACCTCAATGGGGGGAAAATAATCTGTGTGGGAGGTTTCACTGTGCTCTGCTTAATTAACCGCTGTTTAACATGTGGAACGTACAGTATTGTGCACCTTCATGTCCACACACGTACTTACATATAAAACCAATGTGCACTGGTAACAGGGTTGATGGATTTTCTATAATCTGGAGTACAACACCAAAACATTGCCAAGAGGAACTAGTCTGCATTAATTTATAAAACGAGTCAAGATTTTCCCAGACTGCAACAGCTCTGAGCCCATTTAATACTGAGTTCATGAGAAGGATCCTTTTTTTTCAAGATCTAAGTCTTCAACTGCTACCATAAAGATAAAGCTCTGTCTTAGCAACAGCATTCAGTCAAGCCATCTAGAGGCTTCCAGACCTGTACTGTAATATAAAATCAAGATAATTGAGAGATCAGCCAAGCAATATACATATGCATACATATATATATTCATTCTGATGGAGTCCTACATGCATAAAACCGCCTGCATTAGCCTCAACTCTCCCTCAGCGCTCAGAGATAATATTCTGATCACATAAAATGCAGCAGCAATCACTGTTTTATCACACAGTCATTCTATACACAAATGTCAGATTATGTATTGTTCTTGCCAATGCAAATGTCAGTTTGGATCATTCATAGGCTACAGACGTGCCTCAGGTTACTCTGGGTCCCCTGCGGAGCTGAGGTAGGAATTCTCAGCATCTCGCAGGATGAAAAACCTTTGCCGCAGTGACAGGCAAGGGTACGCTGGTCCTGCCTTTCCAGCATGAAGGAGGCCCAAATAAAATATTAAGTCTGTGCACTCCTGACCCCTAAAATGCAGCATCAAACAAAAGCAGGGCAGGACAACTTCTGTGGATATGTAAAATTAATGATCCGGCTTCTCTAAATCTGCGAGCACAGGTGAACGGGGAGTGGAAGGTCACAGGTGGGGCTCTTGTGGGCACAAAATGGACCTTTAAGGAGGGATGTCAGGCATCTAAAAACTATAGAGAGGAGAACAGCACAACGCTTGGTGGGTGACTACTACAGATAACCACTCCTTTTCTGTTTCTACAGCAATCTGTTGTTTGTAAAACGTTGCTGGTGGATGTCTGTAAGATAAGAAGGTGAAAAAAGAGGGCATTTTAGGGAAAGGAAATATCAGACATACATGATGTGTTAAATGTTTCCCTCTGTTTCCCTTGACTTCTCTGTGCACTAAATAGGAAAGGTGGTGAACCACTCTGGGCTTTACTGATAGCCTCCAAATGGCTCTACTTCACGATTTCTCGTCATGACAGATTTGGTTAATGGCAAAATTGAGGAAAAAAAAGATGTAGGCAGCCTGAAAATGTTGAACTTAATAATTTTGTGTGGAGGTTTTTTTTTTGTTAAAGTCTGAGAAACATAAATTCTGTTGAAGTATTAGGACCTTGGAGGAGAATATTACAGGTAATTTGTTATTATGACCAGCTGAATAAAAACCCCAAACCCCTCCAACAACACATCATTGCCTCCCAGAGTACTTCTTCAAAGATGAAGTTTCAAGTGCTACATAAAGCCTAAGGCATCATGTTTTATATAAGGTGTGTATGTGTTAATAGAGGGATATCCATGACGATATCCCCAACCCCCAGGCAAACTAACAGTGCCTCTCCTCCCTCTGAGCCACGCTGCCTGCTTCCTTCCCTGCATCAGGTCTCTGCCAGCTAATTCAAGAGACTCAAACCCAAATATTCTGAATTTCTGCAAGCTATTTTGTTAAGAATTCCTAAGTGAGAAACTAGCCTAAAAGTCCTATTTCTGTTACCTAAACATTTATCAAATATCATCCATTCCCAGACATTTTTGCTATTAAAAAACAGTGGAAGTCAGCTCTCCCGGGAATGCAGATAACTGAGATAAACACAGTACTGAAATGTTACTGTACTCTAATAGTGCTTGGGAAGACTAGCAAAAATAATAGCAAAACAACAAAAGAGTTGCAAGTATGAAATGTAAAGATGACTAAATCCTTAAGCAGTACCTTTCAGGTCATGCAAATACATAACGCAAGTCATTCCCTTTCTATTCCAGGAACCGCAGAAGCACAGGAGCTGATATAGAGGAATGGTTACAGCTACATGTTCTCTTCCCCCACACCCTGCCGAGCCCCCCGCCCGGTTGGTGACATCCTAGCAATTCTGAAAATGACTGTTCTGCCATCCAGCTTTTGGAAATACATAATACAAAACTCAGTGGGTCTTACCTCCTCCTTACTGATGGACTATTAACACAACATGGTTTGACTTTTTACATGCAGACTGAATATACTAATAGCTGCACTCTTTCATAAAACGAGATACAGAGTTATTAATTTTGCCACCAAAGTCATCAGACCAGAGTTTCTTACTTGTGGCTATGAAATTCCTTTCAGATGACATACTTAAAAAAAAAAAAAAAAGAAATTAAGAATCCATGAAGTGGAGGATAAAATGACTCATATATTTTAGCAAAATACACGCTTGCAATTCCGAGACATGTAGGTTTGGCAGGAAGCAAATCTGTACACAGCCTATTACAAAAGGCATCTTGTTGGTCTCTCCCACAAATGCATAAGTAACTGTCAGGCTACTTGAAAAACTTTCATGAAAACAGTTTTTTCATGGAAAACTGAGTTGTTCTGTTGTTGTTTTTTTTTTTTAAATTTTAAACAGTCTTATTTTTTGCATGAAGGACATTTCAAATTCCAATTTCCGACTTTAATCACAAAATATGTTTGCAGTACATATTAGAACAGCAATGGCTTCTCACAGGGAGAAGTCTTTGCTGGATTAACTGGCAGCTAGCGGCTGTCACATGGTTGCTAGAAAACCAAAGTGTAAATCCACTGGCCAGGCTCTCTCCCTTTCCCCTTTTCAGATCTCCCCCAAAGCAGTTTAGTCTGAGGTTTGAGAGAAAGCTCCTTTCCTCATCCCGTCCGCCCTTGCTCGAACGCGAATGCACATCTCTGGACTGTGATCAGGAACGAGGACTTGTGTCTCGGTGTGGAAGAGGGGACACTCTGCTGTCCCCTGTCCACCCACTCCACAGAGGAGCAGCTCAGCCTGAGCAACACAACACAAGTGTGGAGGGATGGCTGGAGTAAAAATGCCAGCAATGACAAAAGACAGGTGTGAAGCCCTACACTGACAGCACATGCACCACAGAAAATGGTAGAGTTACCTTGAAATCTGAGTTCAGATGAGTGAAAGTCCCTGTGCCCGGTATTTCCCATTGGGTAGGCACCACTGGTGGGTGCAGTCAGAATGTACAGAAATCGAGTCCAAGGACTCAGATGCAGTTGAAGCCATCTGAATCCAACCACTATGCATTCCTCACACTGCAGCTGTCTCCCAGCTCCTGTAGGAATTTTGGCCAAGCACAGCCTCGCTGTTTAGACCTATACATCCTATGACTGCAGCCTCAAGAATCACAACCTTACAGCCCGGCTCTGTCAAAAATCGTGCTGCAAATTCTGCAGACTTTTAAGACAGTAACATCCCATGGACGTTGAGAGAAAACTCCATCTGTGAGTCTGAGAGAGTCCATCTGTGGACTTACCTAGCTCAGAGCAAGGCGGTAAAAGCCCTCCCCACTCATTGCAGGCAGGTAATATTTGTAACAGCAGGACCAAAGCAAATGGAAAAAACGTCTAGTTCTATATGTAGGCTTAACTATGAGAGCATTAGTCTGCACGACAGGTTTTCTTGTAAGGGCTAACTAGATCTATACCACAAATTTCTGCCAGCATGGGCTATCAAGGGACAAGAAGATGTAAATTTTGGGTGCTAAAGCTCTGCTCTGCTGATACAACCTTCCAGGCCAATATATGGTCAAAACCATGTACCTACCAGAGGTAGTTTACTGTGCTTGAAGATTGTGTACAAGCTATAATGTGTTCACTTGCTAGTCCAAGCTGCAAACACACAAGGGGTGCAGCGCTGGTAGGGTACTGTGGGTTCACAAAGCCATGCTAGTGTTTACATCGCCTAAGCACATGCCCTTAATTTCACCGGGACTGCTTAAGTGATTGAAGCTATACAGCATTGGGCCTTATCCTTGTGCTGGTAACATTACCTTGAACTCTGCAAGGTGAACAGCCATTTACATCTTTAGTAGATTAAAAGTGTTGGCTTCATTTGAGTTTGCTTTTCAAACAAATTTAATTTGGAGGATTTTGTGTCCCTTTTGTTCCTGCTATGTAAAATGCTAATCCACTTATTTTGGTACACGTCCCTGCTTTAAGATGCTTTATGACTGCATGCTTTTTCCGATAGAGTTACAATTTATCATATGCTGGCACTGAAGGAGATTAAATCCAAAATCTTGCAATACTATCGCAGTTAAGTGATCGCTATGAACATTGGAGCTAGTTCAACCATTGCTTGTCAACATTTTGATAAATACAATGTTTTTATCCTGCTGGTAAATGGTCTGTAAAGAAAATAAAGTTTTTGTAAGTGCGTTTGCCATTCTCAGGTGTACTGGGATTGATTTATCTGGCTACAGGTTTATCCTGAACTGTTCAGAGTGAATAACAATTTGACTGGACAACATATGGCATTTGGTATTCAAGGACAGTTGTGTGTGCAACAAACTTGGTTTATTTCATCTTTGGGCAATCTGGCTCAAATTAATATCACAAAATAATATTACTCAATTTAATACAACTTGGTTTATAAGTACCTTCAGAATGTACTGACAGATCCACGTAAAACCAGTTTCTAATTTAACTGTTTAGAGGTTGTTAGCTTCTGACTCTGGTTTCACCTATAATGTCACTAGTCTTTCTAAACACTGAAAGCTCTTTAAATGCGTGCATAAAGCTGAAATAAAATTTCCATGGACATGGAATAAAAAATAATTTCAAATTAATCAAGCATTCTCCCTCTATCTATGTACATACGTATTTAAGGACTGTAAGTGACCCTGAGCCAGTTCAGCTCAGACTCCCAAGCTCCTGTTATCACAGCAGACGAGTCCATGTGCACATGGCACATCTTTATCTCCAGCATACATGCTATTACTTTCACATCCTTAGCAGCTCCCTAGGTAACGCGACAGATAATGAGGAATATTTCATCCGAAGATGTTGAAACAGCTTTATTTCTGTACAATATTTGGGTAGTGGCAGATAATGCTATTTCTGACAATTCTCCTTTCTCTTTCTTTCATTAGGAAACTCCCAAGAAGGTGCTGCCACATCAGAACAGTGGCATTGCACACTCTCACCCCATAAAAATGAAAGCAGAGTTACAGAAAGATTTTATGTGATGACAAAAGCAGTTTAAGAAGTCTCCATCCTCTTTTCTTTGTATTTGTTTCTTTCCTGCAGTCCTCTATCGCCTCAGCCATGCTGATGCAACTGTAAACTGAACAAAACTGTACTGAAGTGATTAGACTTGAAAACCAAACCAAACCAAAAAAATAAAGACAAAATACAGATCTAGTTTACAGCAGAACACTGCAAACAGTCATCTGGCACTATATGGATGTGGGTGAACAACAGTGCAGGAATGGTGACTTATTAAACCGGCTTTGCTGACTGAGAAAATGTTTGTGTAACCATATCCAGCTACATAAAATGGATTGTACTGAAGAATCAGATGTTACATTTTTTCCCTCGCAGTTTTGCCACTTTCTAGTCAGCCAGGGTTAAAATTTTCTGCTGTTTCTCAGAGACCACAAGACAACTTGGTATCTGTCTCTAAGTCCTTGCTGTTTCTCAGTCATGCTGTCGTAGTTTCAGGAAGGGACGTGTTCATGGAGCTGAATTTCTCAGCAATGGGCAGTGTAACTGACTTTGTGTCAGCAAAACAAGAGAAGTGGTCATTTCTTACTATTGCTGTCTTCATCAGTCCTAGAGCTGCAGTGCCGGTAGTTAACCAAATTGGAAAGATGTGTCAAATCGAGAGGCTAAATTAACTTGCAAATTTTCTTCAACAATTTACACGTCAAATCGCAAGTGTGATCTTTTTCTTTTGAAGAGAGCAGCACACATTGTTTTCCAGTTAGCTGTGACATCTAAATGCTCGATACAGACTGAAAAGGCACCAAAAAAAAAAGTTTTTATTGTGCTTTCCTATATATTAATTATAACTTCTTAAGAAAATTAAAGCTTTGTTGCAAACACATTTTGATCACTGAAAGAAAATGTTCTTTCACATTTCCGAAATGTTTTGAGATCCCCCGAGAGAAGATAATGTGTAAGCCTTTCTGTTAAAATTACCACCTCCTCATCCTTAGAGAAACAGTACACAAAATGCTTATGGTGAATTTTAATGCAGCAGAAATGCAGACACCATTTCTCCATGACAATTTATCTTTTCTCTCCCATTTTAGAAAAGTACTTGGGCCCAGATGTTATCAGGTGAAATTCAAGAGCAGATGTCCTGTCAAAGGCATGCCAAGCAAGCTGGATTTATTTTAGTGATCTGCTGGCACTCCAGTGTAAGTAGCTCAGTGTTATTAACTGAATTCTCCCTGCTCACCTGAAGTGGATTTAAACTCACTTTTGTCTTGCAGGAAGAAACACACAAGAGTAATCTGATTAGTTTAGAAGCTGCTGGAATGATTAAAGAAGATGTTTAAACTGAAGTGTGTTGGCAAGCAACAACAACTAGTACCGACAGGTTTCTTGCTTTTCCCATCAAAGACCCAGAAACAAACTTTACCATCCCATTTCTATGCCATTGTCCTGGCATGTCTTTGTATAACCATCTTGTTCTGACATTTTGCTAACGTGATTTGTGGAGATGAGTTGAAACCAGGGCCTGAGCTGAGAATGCCAAACTCTGAAGTGGCACATCTCCATTAAAAAATATAATTCCCTATACTATATTTTAATCATCTGCTGTGTCTTGCCCAATGAAAATAAGGCTCTGCAAAATGTCTGCAATTCCTCATTAAGCCTCTCTAGATGAGGAAAGGATTGTTGCTGCTGGTTAGCTGGAGAGCACATGCCAGTGACCACAAAATCACAAAGATCTAAGCAGCTAATGATTGCATGCTCCTAACATCTCCCCAGAGGTCCTGCTGTCCTCAGCTACTCACTGGTTCAAGCTCATGACCCACATCCTACTAAAACAAAACCTGCATTGACACTTGTGCCTAGCTTTTGGCTCCAAATTTTCCTTTGCTGTCTTCTGCAGGCCTGGTAGCCTGGTGGCCTCCTGCCAACACCATCTTTGGACCTACCTGAATTTTTCTAATTCTTCAAATCTGGACAGACACCTCCTCTCCCTGCATAACAAACCACAGAGAATAACCATTTCTCACCATCGGTTTTCACCCTCCAGAACTGGGATGACAACGTGTCCAAAGTTCAGGCTGTCCCACAGCTGGGCCCCCCTGCTGCTATCGCGGCAATGCACACTGTGTTGGGAACCTTGGGGAGCAGATCAGCCTGGCTTGCCCGTGGCCAGCAGCCGAGAGGAAAGGATAAGCCTGGTGGGACTTCTCCCTTCCCACGCTGCCCAGAGTCAGTTCCCAATCCCAATGCCTCCCTTCTCCCTGCCTCCCTGGGGCAGTGCCAGCAGTGAAGTCTCCTGCCTCAAGTTCATCTGATCTAAACACAAGACCGTCATTTCCTTTCCTGAAGTCATCTTCCCTCTTCATCACACAATTGTCAATTCCTAGATTAACTTCTTCGACAACATCCTCATTCATTACACCGAACTGATTCATGCCCTGAACACTGCTCATCTCATGCCCAAAGGGAATGCTGCTCCTTTGGAAAAACGGCTGCAATGATGTCATTCATGACTGTAACACAATACGTATGTAAAATATGGCCAAATTGAAGGCATGGAAGAAACCACAAGCCTGGCTTTTCCTAACTTCCAAGAGCTTGTTTCTGCCACTTTAAAGTTCTTTTCATGTTGTTTTTCAGTGCAGTGCTACATGCTCTTTGTTAAGAACTGACAGTGGGGTTAGTGCCACGGTGGAAAGAGAGATAAAGAGAGTCTCCGTCTTGAGGAACATCCTTTCAAGTAAAAAAGACACATAAAGAAAAGAACCTGAATCCCTTTGGTCTCACAGAACTTCATGATTTTCACCTCCCACCTCCAGTAAAGTGAAACCTGCAGGCATTGCAGCCCTGCACCACTACTAGGGGACACATGGGAATTCCTTCAGATGGAAATAAAGCTAAAGACTACCTAAGTCTATATTGTTATCAGTCTACAGTGTGGCAGCATTTACAGCACAGCTATTAAATCCCCAGTGTCCAGCCAGTCTTCATTCATAAACACAGTCTGGGTGGGGTTTTTTTTTTGAGCAAACAACTTGCACTTTGAGATTCCGCGGTATGGAGGTTATGCCTTAACAATTACTTCATTAAACTTCATTATTCTAATCAATATCATGTCCACTTTTGTTCTGCTTGACAATTAGTGTCACATAACGCACAAGTCATCAGACACTCTGATTTTTTTAAATGAGAGTCATAGCTGTACTGCAGGAAAGTGACCAACACCAAGAAAAAGCAGCACTACCTTTGGTTCTGCCCTCTCCTTCCTTGCAAGCCAGAGTCCTCTCCCTGCCATGCTCAGTCTGTTTCCGTTTCTAAAAAGTGCAATTTTAATATGCCGAGAATTTTAGGCACTCCAACAATTTGTAGACACGTTTGAGCTTCTGAATATAAAGGGTCACACTATTCTAAATTAAAAAGGGCTGAATAATCATTTATTTTAAACAAAGACTCCTTTTGTTTCCTGAAGTTGTTGCTATGCACATTGATGCAGGAATACATCTTGATCACAGGAAACAAGAAAGCTTTGTAGTTTGCATTTTTTTGGCTTACAAACGCGGTCCTGTTCACAGTGGTCACAAAGACATCACTTGATTTTTCACTAGTATTAGTAATGAAACAATCTTTTCTTGCTAATGTTTAGAGCAGCACAATTAATACACAACTGTAATACAACAGACCTGCCTTTATGGGTTTTGAGGCTGGAAAGGCTGTTTTTTGCACAGTGTTTCTCAGTGTTTCAGACACTGAATGGTACCAGTGACGGGCAATGGCTGATGGCTTACAGTCAGCCCAGTCGTGCCTCTTCATAGCCAGTTCACACGGTGCAAGCCAGATCCCAGACCTCCTCACGCTGCCCTCTGCGTCCTTTTGCTTTCCATTTTGGACATGCCACGAGGTTCTCCATGGCATAAGGCAAGGCTGCCTCAGAGAAACAATCCTCTTGGGGTAATATTTGTGCCAGAAGCGATAAAGTTGGAGGCAGAGAAAACCTACCCAAACCCTGGAAGCCATCGCAGTCTGCTGCTGCCGTGCTGTGCAGTTGTGAGTGTGGACGGGCGGTCAAAGGAGCTCTTGGACCTCAGACCAGACCTGGGACAGCTCTGGGTGTCTCAACAGCATGGGGTGCTTTCATTTGTGGTCATGTAGGTTTAAGTGCTCCCTTGCGCATGGACCTTAACTAAGAAAAATTAGCTTACAAAGCATATTTCATTTAAGAATAAATGAAACAGAACCATGGATGTGTGAAATGACTTTGGGAGCCAAGGCAAAAAAAAAAACCCAAACATTTCTTGCTGTTAAGTAAGTCTTCAGTAAGAGACTCAAAGCCTGGGAACAATATTCTCTCTTCTTTGGCTGCAACAAACTGCATCTTCACTAACCCTAACACCAGAGAAAATTAGCTATTGCTGCCCTTCCCCAGTTACAGCTGAATCACTCTTGGCTCTGCAAGCAGGGCAAGGATGGGAACTTGAGGCTGGAGAGGCAGGAAAACTTCCTCAATCACAATCCCCCAAAAAAGCTGTGCTAACAGTCTGCTTTAAGACTGCTAGAATGTGAAAGTATTGTCGTCTTCTCTGCTGGAGCATGAGCATATATGATGTGAGGCACCAAGTGGCTTAGCAACTCAGGAATAGTAAGCAATGCAAATCATTTCATAAAGCAGCACATAAGGAGATCGTCTTTTTGTCACTGCATGATACTAATGACAATTTGGATAGAGTACTTTTCATCTGTCACTGATCTCTTCATTCGCTTGATTTTGCCACACTGAGTTATCATATGGTCTTACACTGAAAGTAACTTCATTCATCAGTTACTCTAATCTGACAAGGCGAAACTGTAATATTATCGCATTTTATATAAAAGAAAATAGGGTATTAGTTAAAAAATTGGAATGGACTGCCTATCTGAAGGACTCTTCTAATAAAGTGAGTTAGATGTGCTTTTCTGGCTCTGCTAATACTAATTTTCACTGAGAGTATGTGTTTAGTGGTATTCCGCATCAGATGTCAGAACATATCTAATTTGTTCACATCAGCTCTGCAAAACCATTAAAACAGGCAGACCACAACAACCTATGTTGGTTTAGTGGCAAAAATGCATCCATTCGCTTTAACCTGAAGTCCACTTCCAAGGGTGTCATGGACACGATGTTAGGTGAGCATTCAGACACAGGTTTGCTTAGGCAGTGGGATTAGTGCAGGACAAGAAAGAACACTCTGTTGCCTTAATATGATGCCTTTACCCTAGGGGGAACCTCTCTCCTTCTTATTTCCTCTGCAAAGAAAATCTAGCTGTCAAGAGTCAGTTTGAACTCAGACTAAAACGTTGATAAGATTTCAACAACATAGAACTGCCTTGTTCATTTCTGAGCTTTGTAACAACTAGAAATAATTTCAGAAAAACAGAAGTACTTACTTATGACATATGGAAATTGGAATTAAAATCAAAGCTTCATTATTTTCTGCCCCCTACCCTAATGTATGGGGACTAGAATAATGTATATAGTCAAATTCTCAGGATGTTTGTCTCAATTCTCCCACCAACAACAGAGCTCTTGCTTGCCTGGTTTTTTTTAGCTCTTCAGTTTCGTTCTGCTCTGTTAAGCGAGGATGAAATCACAGCAAACACTACACTAACTCTTCTGTTAATTAACAACCTGCTTCGCAACTGCACTTTTCATTCCCACAAAAAGTGCTGCATTTTCACAAAGTATCACTTGTAGTAAGGCATTCAAACATGCTAATGGCAGCTTTGCCTCCCAGGGAGATGTATAGGCTCACTCTGCATTAGTTAAAGACTTCTGAGTTGATTTCTTTTTACTACTGTTATAACTATTTGAAAAAAAAATACAATTTATTTTTGCAATCTTGCACAAATCCAGCTCAAGCACAGATAAAATGATACCTTGATATGCTTTACAAAGATTCACATAACCCAGCTAGGTTTACAACTGTTGCAGAAATGCAGATAGGAGGAGGGCTGGGAAGAAAAATTCTTCAGTCATCCCTGTTTTTTTCCGTGCCACAGAAATGGCAGATAGGCTACTCTGCATTAGCTGTGATGGGAACAGGACAGAGAAATGACTGCAGACTGTGCAAAGCAGATGTGATTGTAAATTGCAACATATGCAAATTGTTCAACGTAGCTTCTTATAAAGATTGCATATTCATATTTTTTTTATGATCTTCACTTGTATTGCGATTGAGTATTTCAGGCTTTATTCCTCTGCTTTATTTTTATCCAGTTGCTGGGTAGGAATAACAAAGATTGAAAAGTTTAGCACAAGACAACAGGATCCAGCACTTGGTTATTGCAAATTCCTGTTTACTGCAAACACTGACGTATGTGAATAAAGAATCTGGGTCAAAAAAGCACAACAGAGGATGTTACCTGTCTTTGTACTGAATAGCAGGCAGCTGGGAAATTGGCAAGCTTTAGCACAAAAACAGTAGGAAACTGCTTCAAGAAGATGATTTATTGTTTTATAAGGGTATTTTAAATGTTCAGCCAAAGTAAGAAAAGTTGGTGTTTCCTGTTGAATTAATGCTTCACTTTCCAATAGAACTAGGCATTTGTGGCTTCTATTTCTGTATCTGCGCAGCAGTGAAATCCATCTTGCTAGGAACGGCAGCAGTGATTGTACTGCTAAACAAATTAGCAGGGGACTGGACCTGTGGGTTTGGGAAGGAGTACTCTTCAGAATAGTTGTCCCCTGCTTAAAGAGAGAGAATAGATGCCTCGGAGAACATATTAGGAAACTGCCTGGGAAGAGAAGCCCCAGGGATCTTACTCTATTTTGAAAGCAGCTGCTATACCAATAATATACAATAATCCACCTGGAAGATTCTAGGGTAATGTTATAACCAGAATAAAATTGATGCAATTTTTGACCATGTGTAAGTCGTGGGAGATTGTACATTATTAAGAAAAAGACAAAAACCAGGCATCTGCATGAAGAGAATATCTGGAGTGCATGAGGAGTAAGTTAACAGGGCATGGAGAAATGAACACAATGGAGCCAGAGAGCCCCAGGCCAATTTACAATGAGTCATGATTCTCCAAAATAACAAATCAACATAGACAACATACCCAATCGTGATCCAAACGTATGGCACTTTGTGAACCAGATTTTGAAAAGAGTAATTTATCCCTTGAAACTGAGCATTAGGATAAGCCTTTTTTTCAATGAAATAATGAAATGTACAACTATTTTAAATTAATTCAATAGACAAACACATTTGATTATATAGATGTTCCCTGTTGAAGGTGTAGCCCTATTTGAAAATGTCAAGCGTCAAGAGCTGAAGGCTCTTCAGAAGTCCACACAGAGAGAGCATATTATGTATTGTCAATCTTCTAGTTGTATTTGAACACACATTCAGTCAAACAAAACTAACAGAATTTTTTTTTTAAATCCTTTTTCTGAAAATATTTATGCAAATCACATATACAAAGCCTTTACTACCTCGGTCTCACTAGATGTTGTTTTCAGTGGGACTAATAAAAGTCTAGAGTAAATTAATTTAGCTTATTGGCATTACTGCACAGGGAAGGGCAAGGCAGAGCAGGCTCCAATCTACAACACTAAAAATATTCAGATACACTTGCTGTAGGGGTTTTAAAAATAGGACCTTATTTTAAAGGAAAAGAAATAATTTTTAAAAGTTCCTCTAAATCCATATTTCCTTGCAAGAGTTAAGTCCTGAAAACAAGAACTAAAAGCCCAGGACTGCTCTTGTGGAAACCACCAGGAACTCTGCCATGAGAATAAATGGCAGCCACATCAATGGCAGTGGAAACGGTAGACAAATTCATTGTCTACAAGCACACCTTCATTTAAAAAAACCAACATAAGCATAAGATGAATTTGTTACAATGTAGATGTTAGGTGTTACAGAGTCAATTAGTCAAATGAAAAGTTAGGGTAAATCCATCACTGTCAATTAAGATGTATTAAAGATAATATTGTCTCTTCGGTGTTCTTACAAATGTAAACGCATTTACCCTTAGGCTATTGTTATTCAGCTCCTGTATGTGAGCATTAGCCTGTGTCTTAATGATGCTTGATAATATATACACTTTAATGGGCTGTTTTCTTCATTTAAAGGTGAACTGCCAAGGAAAAAGTCTATGTCCCTACTGCTGCTTTAGGATGTATTAAAGGACTCAGTAGCAGGACTAAGCATTTTTGCTTAAACGTTGCGTGCTAATTTCTGTCTTGTTTGCTTTTTCAGTCCCTTCTTCAGGGAGGGGCTCTGAGCAAGGCAGAGTCTTGTTTTGTTCAAGTTTTATCGTTTGTTTCTTTTGAAACGCACAAGCTGCTTTAACTTTAGCTTTGAGTAGATTTTGAACTTGCACATTTTCTAGATCTGGGAGTTTCCTCCACCTCCAAAAAAGGGGCAGTAGGTTTTGGGAACTTTCAGAAAGCCTGGATACCTGTTGGCTTCCATTCCCACATACCTTGAAGAGGGGATGCGTAAGCTCAGGCTGCCGAGTGAACAACCAGGCTGTTGCACTTGAAGACATGTGCATTGCCAATGTGGGAGGAAGAGGGAAGGCCTGCAGCCACCCTGAAAACTCAAGGCCTGTCTGGTCCCGTTTGCACAAAGGGGTTGCACCCAGGGAAGTCAGTTCAGATGGGGCATGCTGACAACCCAGCGTAAAGTGGGACCTTGACCTGCTGTTGGGTTTGATGTACTTCTGGAAGTCCCTGAAACTTCTTTGGATGACTTTATTTACTGTCCTCAAGAATTCCACTCCTGTTGCTTAATCCACAGTGAGAGGCAGACTGTCCCCAATGCATGAGTAAATAGATACAGGAGCAGAAAGTAAAGAACGGGAACCCATGATTTCCCTTAGGAAACCAGGCCCCATTACCAGTACTAGCAGAGAGGCAGACAGACACTTTATTGAATGGTTAAAATATTTGAGAAGAATGACAGGGCCCAGTCTTCCAAGAAGACACCCCACAAAAAGTGTCAGCAGCTTGACTGGCCACTTCTTAAACCTTTGAACTAAGCTCTTCCTTGGTACAAGGAGCTTTATATTGCACCACATTTACACAAACTGCTAGCCCTGGCTGGGCTGGGTGAAAGGTAAAAGTAAAGGTGTCCTTTCCCTCTCCCTGTAATGAAATGAGGAGTGATACTCACGCTGCAAAGGGCAGGCTTTGTCCTTTGCAGACACGGCAGAAGGGCTGTCCTAGGCGTTAGTATTATAGGAGGTAGGTGAAAAAGACAGTTGTCAATCTCTCATGCCTTGCCTGTTGCATAAAATGCACCGTGTTAGAACTAAATTGCACTGTTAATGAACTCATATTGTTAAACAAAGCCATTTAACATGGACAATCATTAATCAAAATTAATTCATTTTTAAACTCTGTCCATGTTAAAAATAGATCATTGAACTCTTTCTTTGTTGAGAAAACACAATTAATACAAGACGGTACTCCCACTCCCATTATTGCCATCACCAAGCATACACAGGGGAAGATAACTGACGCTGTGGAGAAAAAGGCATCTTTCTCTAAAAGCCATCCTGCCGTCCTCTCCCATCCCTGCCCACCAGCTCTGAAGAAGGCAAGATACAGCGCTCCTTTGATTCACCAGGCACAGTTTCAACCATCTCAATGAATGAATCTGAAGGTAGGAACAAAAGAATCGTAACATTTTGTTCTACACACTGAACGTCAATGGTCTTGATCTTGAAATGTCACTGGTCAGAGATGTCCAAATAAATATGCTTCAGCAAGAATTGTAACCTTTAATAAAAAGGTACAAGTACTCTCTAAGGATGTATGTCTTCAGCACAAATACAATGTATATAAAGAAAAACAAATCCAACACCACAGCTGGTCTTTAATGACACTTAGTTTACATAACAGAACCAGAATTGAGGGTTTACGGAACTGGCAAAGGATTGAGAAGATAGTTTTACCCTCAAACTGTTACTAAGCAAAAGCCTTCATTTCCATAGATGCTTCTCAATGCATTACCTTTTCAGTAATGAGTGCTAGGAGACATCTAATCAGAGACAGGTGCTTACTGAAATACAAATCCACAGCCAGTTGCTCCTTCAGACAGCAAAATTCACCTTAGAGTAATTTCCTCTTTTGCAGAGGACCAGCAAGCTTAAAGTCCCTCTTGAACTTTCAACCTCAGGTTTAAATAAGACTTAGGAGGGATACGGTTATTACATTGACCACCGGCCTGAATGCTTCAGTTAGGTGTGAAGTAGATCATACAGCACATGAGTCAACAAGCCTTATGATCAACAGTGTCAAAGGCCGACAATACATCTAATAAAAACCAGCACAGGCACCTCCATGTTCAGCATCCATTGCTAGGGGTCAATTATCCACCACCTACGTGAGTGCATTGGAAGTCCTTCTTGCATTACTTGAAAATAAAATGACACCAGGTCAGGTTACTTTAAATGGCTGGATTTCTTGTTGACTGAAGCCCACATCTCTCTTTTTTTTTTTTTCTGTACTTCAATGCCAGCTGGAAACTTCTAGTAAAGCTGTAGTATTCTATTTATTTATTTATTAAAATGAAGCCTCATATTAACACTCACAAATAATCCAAGTTAGCATTCGCAGAGCTCAAAACTCCTTGGGACCTGTCAGTTTTATTTAGGTTTGGCACCAGTGACTCTATCCAGCCTTTCTCTTCTCCGGCAAAAACAAAGCACCCAACCATATTTTCATCCCATCAACACAAGCTCAAGCTTTTAAGAGCAACTGCTCCTCAACTGCTCTGCTACAGCCCTTGTTTTAAGACTGTTGCGGTTTGCCATCAATCTCAGCGAGATGGGAAGTCCAGGACCCCTGGCACCTGAGCTCCAGAACAGGGACCACCGAGTGAGCTGCTCTTTCAGCAGGCTGCCATCCACCTTTCTTCTCATCTCTTCAGTTTCAGTATTCTCCTTCTGATATAAACTCCACAGTATTGCTCTGTTTTTCTCTTCTTATCCATTTAGACCATAAAACTGGCTCTTCCTTTCAACTGCTTATAAGCTGATCTGCTACATCACTGTCAGAAATTAATACCCTATATAGCAAATTGCCACAATTACATTACTAAAAACTTTTAATAATTCTCTGACGAAAAAAAACACACGAGAGAAAAACCATTTTGTTAAGACAAAATCAACGCTGCTATTTATGGTGTGTCCATGCAAACAACATATTTCTGACACTATTTTATTCAGCGAGCTTAAAAGAATCTCCCTGTCCAAGATATGCTTAAGAAAATACACACAATAATTTAATCAGCTATTGCAATTTTGTGTACTACATGTAAGATTTTCTGTAGAAATCCCCCAGTTCATGGGATTTCACTGGAAGGACTTGATGAGTTCTTTTCATGCTGCACAAGAATGTTTCCACATTATTAGGAGAAAAAGTGTCCCCTCCTGACAACATACTGTTGCAGCACTGTTTGTGCCTAGCATGGGAGGCACTGGTGGCACAAATATTTGGTGTAAATAACTGTATGTGGAGACAACGGCACGGATTTAATCTGCCATCCTGGATTCTGACTGAACACCTCTAAACCAAAACCTCTTACATGAACTTCATGTCAGGTCACACACAGTGTCTGCTACCAGGTAAAGCTATATAATTTCTATTTAGTGCAACAACAACCAAAAATAAAATTATCACTAAGCACAGAAGTTAAAAACATCTACCTGCTCAGACTACCCTGGAAATACCTTTATGCAAGTAATCATTCCACCAGGAGCAGAGAATGATGTCAATCAAATAAGGAAACTGCATAGCTGAGTAGTGGTATTCTATCAATGAACATGGAGGTATGTGGCCAATCCATAGAACATGTTGAAGAAAATACAGTATCAGAAAGGGTCAGGATGGTTGCTGAAGAGAAATTGGTGCCATTTCCTACTCTGCCACAGATCTGCTGGGTGATCTTGGGTGACCACTGTTCAGTGTCCCGTTCTGTAAGCATGGCTAACAGTCCTGATGCTTTTCTCTTCAAGGCACTGAGAAGTCTCTTGGGGACACGTCCTAAGACATGAGTTAGGGTATAGCTAGCTAGAGGTGTCTCATTAAGGGGTCAGAAAGAATAGAAATGCTCAGAAACCTCCAAGAGCTTCCCCATGACATCAAGTGATGTCTTGCCCTGCTGTATGGATAAGGCCATTTTGCTGTGAGTAGCTGAGAAGCAGTTGTGTCAATACCTTTGAAATTCAGTAATAAAATCTGGTTTGACTATTTTTTCTCCATTCCTTCCAGGCAGGTAAAATTTCAAATCAAGGATAAAACTGAGGTATCTTATGTCCGTTCCCCTTGTTCCCCAAGAAAGTTTAGGGCTGAGTCTTAGATGGGTGGATGTTGGTTCAGTCATTGGTACATTTGTATTGAAAAACAAAGCAAAACCTACATTTATAGTTAGGAAAGTTATTCCAGGAAAGTAGGAGAAAGTAAAACAATAATACATCATTGGGGAGCTCATTTTAGAGAAAGCACAGCAGGATGCGCAGCCACAGAAAAACAATATTCAAAAAATCTGACCTAGATAACAGTATTTCCCAGTGACTAGAATTCATTAAAAACAACAGATTAAAAATGTACTGCACAGGATTCTTTGAAGCCTGAGTGTCACATTCAGTTTAAATAACCCGATTCAACTTAGCCAAAAATAAAAGCAACTTTTCTTTTTTCCCTTACGAAGAAATAACAACAAGGCAAGCTGAGAGTTCTGCTATTAAGAAGAGGGTAATAATAAGTCAGTATGAAACAGAGCTCTGACTTTGTAGGGTTTTATATGCGTGAATGCTTTCTTTGGCTATGGGTGAAGCTGATAAGCTTGTAGACCTGAGTGTTGGGTTCAAAGGGATTCCAAATGGAAAAGCAAAACTCAGCAGAAAGTCTCAAAGTTTCCATACTATAAAACATTTTCACATAATTTTAGTGGAAAATAATGATGATAAAATTATGCTGTCTCACAGTAGCAGTGTGTTGGCGCATGTTAGGAAGTCTCCTTTAAGCCTTTCCTACCTCCCTGCTTCTCCCTGAGCACTACAGTGAAAATCCTTCTTACAAAAGGAGGCTCTGTTGTGTCCCTCACAGAGAGTAAGAAGGGAGAATCAAACCATTTCCTCCTTGAGAAAGCTTTTGAGCTGTGCTCAATACAGCCCCAGGTTACCTCTCCATTTCAAGAAGCTACTTGCATGCTTCTATACTCAAAGTTAAGCATGTGCTTAAGCACTACACTAATGCCAAAGTACCTTTCTACAAGTAGATAGTACCTTTCACCTTACAAGTAGATATGTTTTACTTTGAAAGCTTTACTGGTGTGTAAGCATGAATAAAGAGATGAGATTCATGGACTTGCCCATGTTCTCCTATAAAAATAACATGATGCATCGCAAAATATTTTCTAGTGTAAATTCAAAACTTTAGATCCCTGCAGAAGGTCATCTGGATATCTCCATGTCTGAAAAAGACACTCTCCTCACCCAATAAAAAACATTTGCTAAAAGAGAAGAATCACAGAACTGCAACCAACATAAACACACCCTCATGCTTACCACATTCAATGAGTTTGACAGTTTCTTAAAAATTACTCCAGAAGCAGCTTTGAACTGTGCAACTGCTTTACACCTACTGACTACATGGTTAGCCATTTGTCACTTGATAGTATTTATTTTTGCCCTGAAACAGTTACAGGAGCCAAACTAAGATCTTATCTTTTAGAAAACACTAAACTAATGTAGGTAGATGAGTGGGCTCCATTCTAGTCATTATTTACTTACTACTTGTCTTAGATATTCACTTCCTATCCATCAAGTCTTTTCCAAGCAAACTCATTAAAGAAGGTCAATTAGAAGATGACTAGAGTTACTAGCTAATATAGGGCCCCCTGAAGACAGCAAAGTACTAGTCAACCATCGTGGGGGAAAGAAAAAGTCCATTGCAACTTCTGCAACCTGGACAGTAAGCACTCTGCAGAAGAATCCCTACTGGATTTAACAGCAGTGACTGAAGAGGTTGCCGGATCTCCCATCCTCTTCCCACACCACCCCATTGCCACAGTTAAATCTGATGAGTTAGTGACTCCAAGTCCCCAGCTGCCTCAGCTCACATGCTGCCCCAACACCAAATAAAACCTGAAGGTGGATTATACTGCCTTCGGGCTGGGAGCTGCAGTGGCTGGGGAGCAGGCACGGTACTTTTTGCTATTTTTACCTCAAGAATAAGGAATTCCAGGAGAGGCAGGGCAAAGTAATCGGCAGTAACTTCTTAAACTGCCTCAGCCAGAATCAATGAAGCTCTTCAATCACAGCCCACAGAGCAAAACCTAGCTCTGCTCGCCATCTGCTCCATATAAGTTACCCACAAAAGGATTTGGTAAAATATATTGCCATTGGCTTTCTTTTGTTGCCCCAGTCACTAACAACTCTCTGGAGTGAAACTTGTTATAGTATATTTCACCACGTAAATGGAATTTCTTCTTAGACAGGCAGTTCTGCCCAGTAAGGCAGCTACCTGGGTGGCTTTGGATCTCTGGCACATTTGCAGAGTTACCAGAATGAAAGCTGAGCAAAACAGGCTCGTGTGTTTTAACTGATTGTACTTGTACATTTTAGAGTTACCATTTTTAGGCCTCACAGGCTGACATCTTCTCCTCGCAGGGCCAGTAATCAGAAGTTAAACTTGGTATCTTGGAGTCAGCGCTCTTCCACCTGGGATTTTTGCTGATCATCTCAGAATTCCTAACATAACTGGTGCCTGCCCAAGTGTCTCTAGTGACAGTGACTGCTTCGTAGTTATCTGCAAGACCTCCCTAGCATTTTCTTTCTTACTCTCAAGAACACATTACTTCCTTGTATTCAGACTTTAAGCCTATCTATAATGTAAAACTGCTACAAGGTCCTTATGCTGCTTTGAAGATCTCCAGTAGCAACCTTTTGCTGGATGTTGATTTACTCCATTTGGTATCTAATGTTTCTGCATCAGTTTCCATCATCTCAAGTTCAAAACATGGTTACAGGCTGAATGGCCAACACAGGCTGTGCTGCTCTCCTACAGTCTGAGCATGCGCTGCCTTCGTCCCTCTGCCCAAGAACCGAAAGGTAGGGCTGCTCCCAGTTTTTACCTGATCCCTTCCTACTTGAGAAGCTTTGGAAAAAAAAACAAAACCTGTTCCAAACTATTTTGCTATTTTACTATTGAATCAGAATCATGACACTTTTTTCCTGTAACTAGATGGATGTTTCTCCTTTGGAGGACACCATTGCCATTGAATAGCACACAGTCAAATCATCCCTCCTCCCTGCCTGCTGTTTCAAATGACTGATTTGGGACTCCGTATTAACCTTGGCAGCTAAAACTCTCTAAACTCTTTAATGCTTAATAAAGGAGTTTCTTCTTGCATGCATGAATCTGAGGTTTCCACTTTCAGCCTCTCAAACTCCAGAAAAGGGAACAGCTTGCTGTTCCTTTCTATTTATTTACTTCATTTTACTTGAGCCCCTTCTTGTGAGCAACATTTCAGTGTAAGTTTGCATCTTAAGAATTAAATTCTAGGAGAAGCTGGCAAGAACAGTAGGAGATGGACAATTGGAATGTGTCATGACACTCGTAAAGTAAATGGACTTGTATTAGGTAGGGATAGTGCCGCTTACGCTCTGAAACAGGAGCTCATTCTGTGGGGATGCGTATCTGATTTCTGTTACGCTAGGGGCAAATCAGGAGCATCTTCAGGACATTGACCGGATTTCCATCAAAGACAGAGGAGAAGGAGGTGACCGGTTTTATAGAATGTACTTCAAAAAGTTGAAGCAGCCTCTAAGTCTGTCATCCTCCTCTCAAACTTCGAGTCTATATAGACTCCAAGGATGTAATTCAGGAAAGAAAAACAAAACAAAACAAAACAAACTAAGAATCTCACCTGCACCTTTTATTTTTTCCAAGATATTGTTCTAATCCTAATAAACACTCCATCTTCACACTAAGGTCAGCAAACAGTTGCCCAAGCATCTGCTATATTTCCTTGAATTCTCCTTTATTTTCTC
>NW_009604522.1:20803-38248 GCF_000690535.1 Cariama cristata | reverse complement strand
GCTCGGCCCCGGCCCTCGGAGCTGCCCCAGCGGGGCGAAGGCTTTCCCTGCCCTTCGGGGGCTCTGATGGACCACAACAGAGTAGGAAACAACAGCTTCTTACCTTTATGTGAAGCGGTTTGAAGAACTGCTTCTGAAAACGATAGAAATCCGTTCGTTAGTTACAAACTGGAAATCATCCCGAAAAGCGAATCTGGGGTGGGGGAAGGGGAAAATTATTTACATTTATGGGGTCTTTTTCAGCTTCAAGCAAGCAAAGCATTTCATCAATTATTGTGTATTTAGTCTTGTTCTGCAGGTGCCGCGTTTCCTTCAGAGGGAGAAAGTAGCTGGAGACCCCGGAGCTAAATAGTAGCAAGAACAAGGGAAGGTACATTTTAGAGGTGCTGTTTAGAGGAGCTCGACCCTTTTGATCTGAAACGAGCTTTGAATTCAGGCTCGTCTCTCTTGGCAGATGCTAAGCTCGCTTATATAGAGAAGCTGAGCAAGTGCAGGATGTGATTGCTATCTTATCTCATTCATAAATCGTTAAAAGAGGAGAGCAACAACAACTTGAGCACTTGAATTAACGGCATATCTGTTTTGAGAAACATTTATGATTAATGTTCTGGTAAACTTCCTAAAGCCTCTAACTCCAGAGCAATGCCTCAATGCAAGCAAGAGCAACGTGCAAGGGCACTAATGGTGTACGAGACACCGTAGAAGAAGAACATATCGATGTCTGAGGAAATTGTTCTGCTGGTGGCAACGCAGCCATGAGCTAGCTGTTCTCTGTCAGGTGAGACTGCATCCTATAGCGCTGTCGATGAGTGCAGTTTAAAGATATCCGCGCCTCTGGAGCCAGTATCGGCCGAAGATGGAGCCCACAGGACCTAACCGACCGTCCGCGTGAATACAGAGTGACGTGGGCAGGCGTGTACAGCAGCCTTGCAAAACTGACTACTTTTCTATGGCAAATATCTTTTCTTTGACCTGAAAAGAAAAACAAAAGGTTGGTTGTTCATCGTAATTAGTAAGTGTGAGGGCTGGATCTTACCCTGTCGTCATTAATTTTTATGACAGTGCTGTGCACATCTTCAATCTCAGCTGGCAACTGCTGCTTCTCGTTCTCAGGGGAAATGTTCGTTGCTTCGTTAACGATATTGGGGCCCTTATGTAGCGCTCCACAAAGGTAATTAGGTGCTTTGTGTGGTACGCACAGGGGCACAGGGAGGTGAGTGGGGAGAAGGGCTGCGAGGACAGTGGAGCGCTGTGCAGCGGCGGCGGGGATGCTGGAGGGCGAGGGGAGCCCGGTTTTCCCCGGCTCTTCGGAGACCGCAGCTCTCCCCATTGCAATCAGCTCAGAGCAAACACACCAGGGAGTTCCCTTCTAGATAATTCTGCGTTGGAAGAGCGAAATTGCCAGAGCGACTGCAGAGCCAGGGCTTAGGTAACTTTAAGATAATGCAGCTATAAAGAAAAAAAGTCTCCCTTGTTCCATGAGAGCTGGCAGTTAACATTACGGTTAATACAAGAAGTGTCATCAAGGGAGCTCTCGGTAAGGAATTCTTTCTGGCCTCCAAGAAAAGGGAAATCGGTAACGGCCGGCATGAGTGCCACCCGGCGCCGGCAGCGCAGCGGGAGGTTTGGTGACCGCCCGGCAACGCCCGCCCGGCCCCCGCGGCCTCACCCGGCACTTTGCTGGGTGACGGCTTTGAGTCCAGCGGAGAGCGGCAAGGGAGCCCTTCGGTAGTGCCAGAAGGAATACGCTTGGCAAGTGCCGTTTGGAAAGGGTTAGCGAAGAGCCAGACGCTCAGCTGGAGCACATCAGCACCGAGCTTTGCGAATGTCCCCACCAACCCCTGCCAGCTGAGGGGCTGGCCAAAGTACTTCCCATGTGGTCCAGTTTCTATTCTAAATCTAGATTTGATTTTTAGATATTGTGTTTCATAGAAAATGTCTGGTGAAGTGCAGAAGTGGCAGATGTGTTTTACCAGATTTGATTAGGGAAATCTTGGCTGTTGAGTCAGGGGTACATCTCCCTTTGGATAGTCTTCTAAAGGTAATATGAAACTTTAGGACTGGATGATGTTTGAAGTTCTTTGTCTAGATATGTTTTGGGTTGTCCCTACCAGAAAAGATAAGTCCACATGTTAACCACGGCCATGTTATTCACTGTTCATTTAACTGCTCCAGTTTGCGGAGCAGGTATTTACCTTTTCCAGTGCTATGTGAAAGCTTCTTGTAGCAACAACCCCGTGGGAAATGATTGTCATGGCTGCACGTTCCAGCCCTGGTTTGGTTCACCTCTCTGATGAAAGGCCTGGACCATTCCCTCAAAGGACAACACATTGGTATCAAACTGCGCTCGGTTCTCTGGTGCCCAGGCCCCCTCGTTTCCCAAGCAAGCTGTTAGGAGACCAAGCAGCATTTGACATCCGCAAGCTCTTTTTGACCAACAACCTGAGGTAGAGCTGATTAAAATGAGTCAGTAAAATATTCGTCTAAATGTGGTAAACTGGCACACCAAAAGATGAAAAAAAAACCCAACAAAGACATCTCTGCACTTTCCTCTGTGTAAACTCCAGGGCAGCCTCTCGCCTTTACCTTCTCCCACTTCTGCCTGGATCATTTGCCCCGGGGGAAGCTGCTGACAAGAGGCTCAACCACCACCTTATTCTGTGCATTAAATAACCAGATCCACCAGACACAAGCCACTATGTAGGCTGTATGTAGGCTGTATGTTCATCTAAGCCGTTAGACAAATACTGACACCTACTAAATCCATTTATTGAATGATTTTCACACCAGATATACCATTTGGGACAACATTGCTCCTACTCACCCATGTGGAGAACATACCCTGACTTAACATCAAATAGCTTTAAGACTGCTGGAGAGGAGTAGGAAGATGTTACCAACAGGCTGAAGCTTAAAGCAAGCGGCTCCCTGTGCCGTGCACAGGATGCATCTCTCAGCGATGCTGCAGGGCTGGATGTAGGTACCGACCCCGACTCCTGCTCCCAGCCAGCCCCTTCCGAGCCGCTCGAGGCCCGGTACGGCTGCAGCCACGCTGTTTTCCTTTTCACTTTTTCTGTAGTGAGATGCAAGAATCTGCTCGACTTCATTAAACCCTTTTGATCTATAGCCTTTTGGTAGCGAAAAGGTGTTTTACAACCAAGATATTACAAACAGGACTGCTGACATTTGTAACCAGCTGAAGAGTTTCCAAGGGTGTCGGCGGAGGAAGTTTCGAGAGGCTGGGATGAGCAAGCAAGCACACCAAATTCCCCAAAGTAGTGAAAAATAACGAACATTAAACACGGGGAGTTCGTACGGAGAGGGGGTGCCTTTACGGGTTGGTCTAGCTGGGGTGCTGCAGGGGAACTCGAGGCACGCAAGCCCTTTTTCAGGTTTGTTCAGAAAACAGCTAGTCTGAAATCTTCCGTCACCTTTCTGTGACACTTCTGAGCTCTTGGGAGTGATGCTGAGAGGAGTTGGCTGCAGGCCTGAGCGAGTAACAAACCGTCAGCCCTGCTTTTCGTCCTTCCTGCCACGGGCCGGCGGGACGTGGAGCAGCCGTGGGGTGCCACCTAGAGAGGAGCCCCTGCTACTTGCAGAGAGCTTTGGTTTCTCTTTGTCGGAGAGGACACGCTTGCCAAACCTCAGCACATCCCGAGTGTGTGTGGTGACTGGAGCGGGGCGAGCCGCCGGCTCCGTGATTTACCCCATCCCGAGAGCCCCAGGAATTGCCTGGCTGAGATGACCTGCTTCACCGTGGTAGCGATTTGATCTGTATGTGCGTTTTAACAAGCGATAGGGAAGGTCGTGTCTGGGGGTACGTGTATCTGCCGTTCCCCAGCGATGACGGTGGGTTCAGCCTGCTTTAACAGAATCATTTTCCCACCTTCCCGCCCCACCACAAGCAATGGTCCACAGCATCTCCCGGTGGTCCTGGCCCACTGCTCTAGCTCCCGCTCAGAAGATTTGCGCTAACAAATGTAAAACTTGCCTTGGAAGCAAACTGAGCCTTTGGCCGTGCTTTCCCCTCACATCCCACAGGCTGACGGCACCTTTCCTGGCAGCCTTTCCCTCCTCGGGGGGTTACAACTGCTCCTCCCTTTTGCACCCAGTGCCGAACCAGAGAGCAGCTTTGGAAGC
Source organism: Cariama cristata (assembly GCF_000690535.1). NCBI lineage: Eukaryota > Metazoa > Chordata > Aves > Cariamiformes > Cariamidae > Cariama > Cariama cristata. Next base: position 34,108 of record NW_009604522.1, on the reverse strand, counting down.
ACTGTGTTGGATCCTGATCCAGCCCTCCAAAGAGCTTTCAGCCTTTGAGCCGGGGGTCAATAACTACCCCTCAGGAGTCGGGAGAGATGGGGCTAGAACATCGCTGGGGTCTCTCAGGATGGTGTCCTGACGGGCAACGCGGGCACCGTCCCAAGGCACAGAGGTACCCAGTGTCACCCTCCTGCCCTCTCGCCCACAGACAGGATGAGCTGCTTTGACCTAAAGCCACTAGAAACGTTGAACGCCTTTTCTATGCCCTCTGTACTTTTGTAGGCATTGGTTAATGCTTTATTCTTGGCTCTTTTGAGGAGGCAGGGTGATGATGACTGAACCTACCATTGTGGGTTTTTTTTTCCTCCCTGTTGATATGATGACTACCGCGTCTGCCTTCCCCCGCTTTCACGAAACTCCTCTTCAGGTGTTACTAAAAATATTAGCTAATTCTTCAAACATGTTAGTTGCCTTAATCCCTGCAGATTCCGGCATGGATTTCCCTGCCTGTTCAGCCTGCCCTTTCCTGCAGGCAGGTCGGTGTTCGGGGGATCCCACAGGCACACCACGGCTTGCGCAAGCGCTGCTCTCTGCTAAATTCTCCATGAATCACGGTATTTAGGGAAATTTTTTCAGATGCTCAGTGATGCCTGCAGAAGGAGATAAAGACGATGGGCTGGGCTAGGACTGCCTCCTGAAGGTGAAACTCTGGTGGGAGATTCCCCTTGGAGGGGAAGATGTGTGCCCAACGACAGGCCACGGAGACAGGGGTGCAGCTGCGGGATCACGCTGCTCCCCCATCCTGACCTCAAATAAACAGGATTTCATGGCTGGTCTTGCTAAACGTTTGCTTTGTTCTGTAGGGGTGAGTCTTCCTGAAATCAGAATAGGCAACCGGGTGGGCAAGGGGAGAGGCTGCTGTGGGATGTTCGTCATGAAGTGAGAGCAAAGAAAGAAACAAAATCCTGCCTCACTGTTTAAGTGCTACTTTTACCCAAATTTGAAAACACAAGTGGTCTTAGGTGGTTCTGGACCTCATGGCGATCCCCTACACAGGGGTACCAAGCATCTGCAGAGCGTATAATCAACTGATATATTTCTGAACAGAACCCTCCCCCCTGAAACTGTCAAAACCTCACTGGTAGAAGACCCTGGTTTGATCAATCTAACTTTTTTTTAGATAGAATATTCCTTAAATCACCTTCAGCTGTCACCAAATAAAAAAAAAAAAAAGTTATACCTTTGTGCAGGAGATTTATTTTGCATAGATTCTGTTAGAGTTTGGTTACATTTCATAGAGTTCTGCGTACAAATTTCCCAAATATTTAACTGTAACAAAAGTATTTGCAAAGTGTCAGCAGCACACCGCTGTAAGAACAGTCGTGTTTCCACAATTTGCACTTCACATTTTTTACATTTCTAAATTTTTGTCACTGCATTTGTAAGACAGTAATATTCTGCAGTTAATATAAGTGCTTAAAGGTAATTAAAAAAGTAACAGTTGCATCCTTTTACAAGAGTCTCCTCTGAAAATGCCCCCAACCTCCGAAAGAGATGTGGAACTGCTCTGAAGGCACCTGGCAACTTCAGCTGGGGGAGCAAAGTGCTGAAGCTGCCAGAGCGCGACAGCCTTAAGGCTTATCGTACAACGACTTAGGTTGGTTGAAAGCAAAAGGAAGACGGTATGTACCGGGCTCTTAGCCATCGGGTTTTATTTAGGCACTTTGTCCCCGTGGGGCACTGGTAAGACCCAGTGAAAGTGGGTTTTGCATTCGCCCGCTGTAAGAGGGGATGTGCTGTGGCTGATGTTTGCCAGCAGCGGGTACGGGGTTTTTCTGACGTCTTCGAAAGCCACCGACGGTCGTGTTTGGAGGGGACTGAGGGGAGCCGAGGCCAGCAGCCGCCCGACTGTGCCGCAGGCTCCATCCTGGCCCCGGGGTTGGTCCTGGGGGCCGAGAGGGAGGTGAAGGTGCTGGGCAGCATCTCCAGCCTGGCACCAAAGGTCCTCGTCCCCATCTCACGGGGTGGTTTTGCCCCGGCTTTGTGGGATAGTGTGCTAGAGAAATAGCATGACTGCAAATCCACAGCTGGATCCACAGAGCTCCCCCTCACACACCATTAAATAGCAGTTTCCTAAAGTAAATCATTATTGTATAGCTTCATTGTAAAAATAAATAACTTGAAGTTTCTAAAAATAAATAGAACAAATAAATATGAATAGACACATGAATAAATAATAGCTCCCCATAGCGTTGCTCACACAAATGAGGATATGCAAAGCTTCAGGTCTCTGGCGAGGCCGGACCAGGGGTGTTTCAAACTTTGAAGACTGCACTGTTCAGTCCCAAGGGGCGTTATGATTCAGGAACCTTAATAAATATTCCAAATTACTGAAAAAATCTTTCTCTTCTGGCCATTCCCAGTCCTGTTCCTTGGGGGCAGACAGAAAGGAAAAGAGTTAAAAGAACAGAATCTGGACACCTAAGTTACATTCTGTTCCCTGACTGTAGGGGTCTTTTTCCTTAACAATTAATTTTGACACCACAAAGGCTCTGAGGAGGATAGTGGGGTAGGACAGTAGGTCGCATCGAGCGCAGCCGTCCCGCAGCGAGAGCAGCCTCTGCCCCTGGGGCTGGGGCAGCAGCCGGGGGCTCCGGTCCCCATCGGCACCGGGGCACCTCCGCCAACTGATGGACGTTCTCTTAGCAAGGAGACGTGGGGAAGAGGGGAGCAGAGCAGAGCAGGAGAGGCACCGGGGCCATGGCCAAGTTTTTTTCCCCGCCCGCTCAGCCCCTCGACCGGGAGGCAGCCGCGTGCTTCGGTTTGGCACTTGTTCGCAGTGCAGTCGGGACAAACCCCGTGTGGCTTTTATAGTCGTCTAAACTACACAAAATAGCAAGCAGAAAACCCAGCCCAAACGTACCATCCACTCGAGGCATGACTTGAGAACAGCCTGGATGTTCTGCAGCTTGTGGGCTACTTGTTTCTCCAACACACCTTCGCTGCGGTTTAGGGCTGCAATAAATCCTTCCAGATCGGTGGTTATGTTCTCTGTCGCCTTCATCATGTTGTTCTGGAGTAAGAATGTTTGGTCATTTCTGTCTTTTCTGTACTGTACCGCTGGCACAGGTTGTATCACATTAATGAAATTAAAATGCCTACTACAAGAAATAAAGTTGTGCAATAACATGAGGGCAACATTTGATAGTAATTTTGGCCACCTTAGAGTAGGGAACCAACTCTGCAAGCCAGTGCTTTCTTCTGCTGAAGGCTGACGTTATCTTCAAAAGCTACAGAGCGAGACTGTGGAGGTGGAACTGGGCAGGATCAGGCACCGTTTGGTTTTTAATCGCCTCCTTAGCAGCACTCAGGCAGAGGAAGGCAGGGATGCTGAGGAGCACCTCCAACCCCCAACCCTGCTACCTGCTCCTTGCCTTGCCCGAGCCTTCCCCGTGCAGTGCGCTGCCGATGCCATCGCTGGCGTTGCTCTCTGACACCACGGGTATTTCTTTCCAGAAAAGGCAGGGGGGACAGGCTGTCCCCCCGCTTTCCAACGGCAGGAAGGTGCCTGCCTCCACCTGCCTTCAGAAGATGGTCGGTTCTGACTACCTCCCCCGTGAAAAGACAGAGAACCAGCGCTGGCTGGAAGCAAGGCTTTACGCCCCGCCGCACTGAAGGCAGTAGCCCTGAGCACTGGTTTTTCAGGGCGATAACTTTGCACCGATAACTAGGGCTGGAGGAGGATACGTCTGGGGGAAGCCGAGCCCCGTGCACATCACCTCTCAGCACACACGAGCTCAGCTCCCTCCAGCACAGCCCTCCCGCAAAGCCCAGCAATGACTTAGCGGCCGTCTCAGACCTATCTTAAGAGCATAAGAGCTTGCAGATGTCCTGAACGGGCTTTGACAATACCTGCTTTCCCCCACCATCTCAAAAGTCACGCTAGCCACACCACAAGCAAGCAACATTGCAATGCGAGACGGAAAGTGATCTTACCAGAGGTGTGATTTTGCTGCTGCCCTGAAAGAGATCGATAAAAATCACGTTAGCAGGTTCTCCACTGGTGCAAAAAGTCAGGTGTGGGGCACAAAGAAAACAGAAAAACCTTAGATTTTAGTCTCTGAATGTCGTGGAGGGTTTCCTGGATGAGGAAGCCGTAACTGCAGCCCGTTCCCACAGCGCGTTTCATGGGGTACGCCAGGCTGAGCGCCGCGCAGCTCAGCAAAACCCCGACCAGGCGCAGCATCATGGCAAAGGCACCGCGCTCCTCTCCTTGGACTGGGTACGGCTGGCTCCTGGCTTCCTTTTATGTGTGCTCTCTTGCAAGGAAATGATTAATACTTCACCACAAATATGCCAAAACTGAAGGCGAGTAGTCACCTGTATAATGGAAGCTGTTAGTTTCTTATCTGATTGAGGAAACTGCATGTTTCTAAAATAAGGGTTCCCCCATAAGTTCAGTGCGAGCTATGTAATTCAGATATTTGAGCCCATTCTGATTTTAGATGATGAAGCATTTCTATGAACTGATATCGTCTAAAGATAAACCAAGGCTACCTAAATGCCTCTCAGGTCTTTACATTCACATTGACCCTACTTAATATTACAATTACACTAAATAATACTCTCAACTTTACTAATTAGCGCTCCTGCCTTGTTCTGTGTGGTTGTCATCAGGAACTCCACGAATAACTCAGAGGTACCATGCTCACATTGAAACGGCAGATTTGAGAGCCCTCCTGAGACCCTGCGGTGCCCGGGTGAGCCCGGGGAGAGGGACCAGCCGAGGGCTGCTGGGGCAGCTCAGCATCTCAGTGGGGGCAGAAAAGCTGCTCCTCCACTCCTGTTTAAGGAGCATTTGCCCAGTTTCCACACTCTCCCGAAAGCACTTGGCCGGTATCTCCGTATACTTCACCTGCAGGAAGTTTGGGTGATGGGGGTGCATCCCGTTGACGATGTGTCTGGCAGAATTGCTCCCCAAGCTCGGGGTGAGTTCTGGGGGGCCCATGGAGGGCCCGGGGCAGAAAAGCTGCTCCTCCACTCCTGTTTAAGGAGCATTTGCCCAGTTTCCACACTCTCCCGAAAGCACTTGGCCGGTATCTCCGTATACTTCACCTGCAGGAAGTTTGGGTGATGGGGGTGCATCCCGTTGACGATGTGTCTGGCAGAATTGCTCCCCAAGCTCGGGGTGGGTTCTGGGGGGCCCATGGAGGGCCCTGGGCACGCAGAGCCCTCTCCTGTCCCCCAGCCCCACAGCCCCTGCTGGGGAGGAGAGGGGGGCTGCCCCTGGCCCCGGCCCTGCTGCACAGCTCCTCTGCGCTCACACCAAGAGGAATGAAAACTGTGCCAGGATTGTGCCCGCAGGACGTTGCTTCTTTGCTATCCAAAAATTCAGAATTTCTTGTTTACATGTTTTTTTTGTAATTTAAATTTTGCTATTTCAATACTGCAGGAGTTTTACTATCTCATTAACACTCTTTAATGTGCATGAGGTTTTCCTACCCTTAAAAAAAATGAAGTGGTACATAGCCACAGTGACTGTTCTGTTTGAGGTGCTTCTTCTCCTCCCCTAAGGCGAAGGCGAGTGAGCCACACACACACGTGCCAGCCAAGCTGAGGAAAGCCCAGACACCGCTTTTCCTGTGTTCGTTTTCCTACCGGTCCCTGAGCTGCTGTTTCACGGAACACGGATTATAACTCCAGCGCTTTCCCTGTGTGACATTAATTACATCGGAAGCCACTGTTGTGTTAGCTACAAACCAGGTCTTGGAGATGCTTTCAGGCATTTCCCTCTCCCAAGGAGCGATCTTGTTGAGTTCTTGGCTCTCAGTCATTTTGCTAATTGGTGGGTAAGGCATCTTGCCTGCCATTCCCCGCAGCTCAGTGTTTCGGAGCCTTTGCGGTGCGAGCTGGATGAGCCGCCCTGGGGGCAGGAACCGGGTACCGACCAGACCGTGTTCCCTTGCCTGCGTGCCCCGACTCCGTGGGTGCAGGGACTGGGATGGTTCTCCTGCCTTGCTGGAGTCACCCTGATATTCCCAAAGTTTTCCCGTAATCAGCAGGTCAGTTTTAGTCCGGGGTTGAGGTTAAACCACTGTGTATTACCTTGATGGGACAGCACCCATTGGAATGCCATTATTGCCTTGTGCCGTTAAGGGACTGGCATCGGTTCAGCCAAATGGCAGGTGAACAGCGGTGAACAGCAGTCGCCACGGTGCACAACTGGTCTTTTTTTAAGCAAACCCTGTTCTTCTGATTTTAATGAGTTCAGGAATAGTGTGGACCCTTCCAGTGATGCTGTGCGTTACACACCCCGGGAAGCAGGATTGCACCTGAGACTCAGATGCTCCCCCGCGTCTCTGCTGCCCTCGCAGTGAATGGGTGGTTCAGGACTTTGCACATCCCGGGCACCACTGTGGCTGCTGGAGATAAAACACAATACAGTATGATTTAAATGATTTAGATATAAATGAATGGATCGTATGTGTCGCATGGCTGAGTGTACATTCTGGTACCATATATTGTAGCCAGGTTCTAAATCACGGGGCAGAAATTCTTCCCTTGAAAGATTAGGGCTGCAGCTAAACTTATTGGTGAGCATCAGGGCTTTTGCTTTGATCTCAGAAGTGGCTAAAGAGATGAGAGTCCCTGCAGAGAGGGTGGAAGGGAAAGGTGTAGGCAGGACGGACTTTTACCACTGGAAAAAACAGAATTGTGAAGTTGAGACTCCACCTTATTCTCTTTATTCTTTTTATAGCCACTAATGACATGCAAATAGATTCTTAGATTGCAGCCAAGGTGGAAAAAAAGAGCTGATCAAAATCAGAAAGGAAGATGGAACTTGCGGTATACGCGTGTACGTACACTGATCCCTTGGTCTCTCGCACACTGACTCATTTGTAAATATTCACTCAGAAATGAAACCGCGGTGACCACTTTGCTCTTCTCATGGCAGGGTCAGCGCTGACCTTTCTTTCCTGTTCGGCACTTAGGGGATAACTTCTGCGGGATGCTGAGATGGCAGGACAGAGTTTCCAGGCAGGGCTCACGCCGCAGCACCTCCATCCAACTCCACCTCCGCCAAAAAAGCCGAGGAGGATTTACGCTAATGAGATGTAAATCGCTGATAAGATTTCACTGCTCGGCAGAACCATCTGAAATACTCATATCCTAGTCAGACGCAGAATTAAATTAACGAGCAGAAAATGGCCTAGCCCATTAGGAATTAACTGAAAGCTTAACAGAAAATTAACTGAGAAACTGAAAAGATAACAGAAAATTAACTGAACGCTAACAGAAATTGTAACTTTGCTAAGCCTGGAGAGATGATGGGCTTCATTCTTATGAGCTATGCTCTGCATAACTACGGTAGAAATCCTGGTGAGAAGTCTCAGTATAGCCATGGTGCAGAGGTCGTTCCTTCCAAGCAAAACTGACTCCCTGTGAAGGGTTGGCTGGAGAGCTTCTGGATCAGCACCATGCATGGGATCAGGATATGACCATCACCACATAAACCACTTGAATGGAAGTTCCGCCGGCTGGAGCATCTCTTGTGAGGCTTCCTGTCGTATTAGGGGGAAAGCAGACATTTTTGGAAAGAGCTTTGCTGATTAAAATTATCTTCTTGCTCTCATTCCTCTACGAAAAGATTGATCACCCCCCTTCACTCCTCTGAATATCCCCTTCACGCTTGTGTCAAGTGTGTATCTACGCATTCATGGGCAACCTTGAAATGTTTTTATTTCTCCCTAAATATTTGTCCCTGCCGCACTTCCAGCCGGCAGCTGCACTTGTACACCTCTGAGCAGACCAAACCATCAGGTTCCTCAGGCACGATGGGCTCCCTCTTCCCTTCCTTCGCCCTTCTCTCTGCCTCTTCCAGTTTGAATTAATCTTGAATGCAGGAGGCCAAAATGCTTTATAAAGGCCGAAATGCTTTATAACAGTCTTTAACTTTTATAAATGCTTTATAACAGTCTTTGCACAACTGCGTCAATAACTTCTTGTTTCAGTACTGGAAGGAGTTAAAACAGTGTTGTATCTCTGTGGTCTGCCACTGCAGAAGGACGGAAACCATACTTCTCAATGCACTGCTAATTTTAAATTTAAATGCTGTTCAGAAACAGTAGAAAATGAAATCGTCATTGCTGGTGACTATGCTTGGTCGGGGCAGATGCGCGGCTCCGCTCCCCAGCCCAAGGACATTCCTTTTGCGTTTCGTGCTCTGGCTGCGGTTGCTGGTCCGTGGCCAGCCATCTGGACCGGGGGCTGTCATCTCTGGAAAGTGGCCCTTGGAGCACGGGTCCAAGGCAGGCTAATTGAAGAGCAGAGGCTGCGCGTTTTGAAATAGGCTTTGGGCACAGAAAGATTTTTTATTTAATCAAAAGGTATTCCCCATGACTTCCTCTGTAGCTACTCAAGAAAAAAAAAGCCTGTGAGTCACAGAGGCATGCCCTTCCTTTACAGGACCAGGGGAGAATTGTACAGACTAATGAAATCAGAAATGAGTCCAAAGCCAGCGCATTCTGCCCATCTCAGCCCCTTGACCCCCTGCCCTCCGTTGCAATCCCTTTGTCTTTCGAGGCTCTGCCCGGGTCTCTCTATCTGTTGGGAGTTAGCAGGGGCTGGATGCGTTAGACCTTTTTGTAGGTACCCAACTTTGGGAAAGCAAGGAAAATCTCCGTGCTTGCTCAGAGAGATGTTGTCCTGGAGATCCACAATGAGTTCCTTACCTTTCACGCAAAATTAGAGATGAGATACGTTCTGGATTTTGGTGTTAAATTCAAAGAAAAGAGATGCCTGTTTTGTCACAAGAGATTTCACAGGTAGCCACCGCGCCTCTCCAGCCCCAGTGACGCCAGTTGGTGACATGGGCCAGCAAATGTTATCGCATGCACATATCCACCATCCAGCCCTGACAGCACAGAAAATAAAATAGCCTTCCCTATTTTTTGAAGGAAATGACGTCTACAATTTCTCACATCTTCCCATCCATGGAGAGTAATTACAAGACATCTCTGGGCTCGAATTTATGGTGTAAATCCCATCCAAGCTCCCCGAGGACCCTGCATGCACCCTGGGAGCAGCCGTGGCCCCGCGCCTCTCACATCTTTAAGCTGGTGCCTATCACACATACGCGGTGGCTTTGGCAGTTGTTGGTAAGCCTCTAAAGAAGGCTGACAATATTTAACGGTGATTCATTGCCTTCTCAGTCACCCGTCTGAAACCAAGGGAGTCTGAGAGGAACACAGACGATCACGCCAAAGGATCTGTAACGGGTGTTACACGCACTGACCAGCTGAATTTTGGCTCTGGAGAGGTGACGACCAGAAAGGAACACTGAGCTCTTCAGTTGCTAAGACACCGTGTACGAATGAGAAATCAAAACACATGTGATCCAAAGCCTGTAAAAGTGAGACCGCGTTCTGCAGAAAATAGAAACAGCTTGTGAATCCTGACAAGTGACTAATGAGAATTGAAGACGAAAAAGGAAGTAAAATAACAACAGAAAATAAGTTATCAAATATTTCAAAAAAGAAAACAGGGGAATTACCCTTGTCGAGTATTAACCCAGATTTAACTGCTGATTGCAACTTGATGGAGTTGAGGATGCCTTCATCTGGCCATGATGATGATCTTTGAGAAAAGACTGGAGGTGGCACTTAGTGCCATGGCCTAGTTGACACGAGCGTGTTAGGGCAAAGGTTGGACTCGATGATCCCAGAGGTCTCTTCCAACCAAACCGATTCTGTGATTCTGTGATTCTATGACGGCATCACCGTCCCCCACACAGGGCTGGTCGGGAGAGTGATGCCACAGCTGATCTCCATCCCTCTCATCCTTAGGGCTAAGAAATGACAGCAGCAGAAGTGATGCTCAAAAAGAGGGAAAGGATGGAACACGGGAGCAGTGCTTCTGCGTCCAAGCTGCTTTCTGTCGGCTCTGCCCAGGCACAAATGAGGGGGAGTCTCTGGCAGGGAGCTTGCCTGCAGGCTGGGGCAGCCCTTCTCCAGGTGATGCTGGGGGACCTGGCTCCCTCGTGGCTGCCCCACCATGTGCTCCCGTGCAGGAGGAGCTCTTCCAGAGCCGTCTGCAGCCTGGAAAGCAAGGCTCTGGGAGAGACACCCCTGGAATGAGCTGCAAACATGGCCTCGAGATGCTGGTGGCTGTATAAGAGTGGGGTGTGTTGTGTGTCCCACGTGCTCCTGGACCCCCACGTGTCTTGGCAAACCTTCTCCCAGTCCTGCTCATTCTGCTGGCACAGGACAACTGCCACCGTTAAGGATTTGGAGGGCAGCCAGAGGACTGTGGCTGGTCCTACACAGGCTGGATGGGCTTCTCCCACCCTTGGAGAGCTCATCATGGAGCCCACGGGCACTGGCAGGTCTAGGCATGGGGTGTGCACCTCAAAGGAGTCGGGCAGGCTGGGGGGGTCTGCGCTCCTGCCACCACAGTGGGGAGACAGGTTTTACTGAAGTAATTTCTTGCTTATCAAATGGAGAGTGCTAAATATAACTCACACCTACAACTTCTAAAAGTAGAGCGTGCCTCTGTAAAACAGACCTTCCCCCGCCGTGCCACCACCTCGCATGTCTGGTCCCCACCTGGGGCTCGTGGGGCTGCTGCTTTTCCTGCCACTTTTCCTGCCAGTGGTGTAAGAAACACAACAATCATTTTTTAGCAAAAAATCTACTTCCTATACAAACAAGGTGGCAGTAGCCCTTGAGAGTTAAAGTTGTGGCTTAGCTAAGATTTTAAAGCATGTGTATTTTATTGTGTTATGATGATGCAAGATTCTTATCAGCGCTATTAAAGCAGTGATGAAGCAGTCGTGGTTATCATGCTCAGGCATCCGTGCTCGGCACACCAGTACAGTCATGCCAGCGATGAAGCTGTACTGTCTGCTTGAAACCGGGCATTCTCTTCACTCCTATTTGCACTGCAGTTTTCTGGTTGGCTTAATGGTATTCAGATCATTCAGGAGCCCGCGTGGGATCAGAAATGACGGTAGGGCTCTTGGAAACCCCAGCAAAATGGACTTTTCCCCTTGCCTGGGCAGGGCGGTGAGGAGGAAGGGCTGTGCCGTGCCGCAGAGCGTCGCGGGTGCTGCCGGCACCGGGGCTGGGAGGCTCCATCCGGAGCTGGGACCCCGCTCCCTGCACCCCACAAGGCACCAGAGCTGCCGGCCCGATGCTTTCCTGCCTCCCGCAGCGGTCTGCTGCCCTGGGCAACAGCTCTGGCTGCGTTCGCCTACAGCCAGCCCAGCGCTGGCTTGGACTTATTAACGCTTCACTTTTCCGTCTGGTCCGTTTGTCAGAGTTTCCTGGGCTGCTGTGCCAAGAATGCTGAGCTTGATTAATGTTTTCTACTTAAGCCTCTGAGATTCCTCTCTTTTTCATATACTTGCAATTCTATGACTTCCCATTTATCTGAAGGGTGAATTTAAAATTTAATGTAAAACATTTAAATGCAATTTAAAATAATGTACGTGAAAAATTAAACACCTCATTGCTAATAAAAACTTTGAAGTTCAATGGCAGTAAGAGTGTCTTCAGGGCGGTTCTTATTCTTACCTGAACTAGACTGTGCTCAGGACCAGAGATTTTCTTGACTGTTTAACCTGAGGGAGTCCACCTGGACGTTCCCTCTCCATTTCTCTGATTTTAGTAAACAGCTTTATGGTTTGGTTTTATTTACAGGTTTCCTGATTCCGATGAGAATTCAATAGAAATGGATGCACTGGTACCCGCAGAGCCTGGGTGGTTTGTGGTACCCAGGGATGGCCGGGGCACTTGAAGAACACGGATGCTTCTCAGGTTTTCTGCGCTGGGAGCTTCCCGCGCCGGGGAAGGCGAAGGGATGCATCTCGGCTGCGGCACGTGAAAGCTCTTCTGCTTTTGCCACGCTGTGAACGTGGCAGGGACGCAGCGCAGCCAGGAATGAGTCACCCCAGCAGGTGAGGGGGCAGCTTGTCTTAAAACCTTAAGCACGACTCAGTAAAGCTGAGCTTGGGGCCAGGCTGGAGCATGAGGGCTGCAGGTCCCCACGAAGGTGCCTGGATGGGTGAGGGCAGATGTGGGTGCTCAGGGTGAGCAGGGTGCATGTCCCCCATCCCTGGCAGCATCCGCACATCCGTCCCACTTGGAAATCACACTCAGCTCCCCTGACCAGCTCTGAAACTGCTCACCCTTCACAAATAAAGGTCACTTCATTCTGGAATTAATTTGTTTAATTTTGTAAAGGTCCATTTGCATTCATGGAAGGTTACAAACATTTTGTAATGGGTATGTCAGTATAGGAGACACAGGGCATGCGTCCTTACAAACCAGCCCAAGCAGTAGCATTCCTCTTCAATATTACTTTATTAAATATTAACTTTCGGAATGTAAACTGATAGTTTTACATGAGTACGCACTTTCCAGATACCTCCCGTCACTATGGATACTTAAACAATTTGCAAAACAAGTATTGCCTGATTCAGCTTAGTAAAACTCAGCTCACACGAGGCGTGGGAGACACCCCGTATCAGCTGAATAAACAGAGAAGCAAACAAGACCATCAGAGCCCTGTTTGCTTTTGTATTATCCAGAATTTGGCTGGGTTCGGGTGCCACGGCTCTGCTCAGCCAGTAATAAATCCTGTAGTGGTTGAAGTTATCTGCTGGATCCAACGCCCAGGGAGCGAGCGCAGATGGGAGCTCACACCTGAAGCGACTTCTCCAGCCCTGGGGATGCTCTGGGGCCGAGAGGGAGGTGAAGGAGCTGGGTGACACCCATGGTCCCCGTCCCCATCCCAGTCCCACGCGGTGGCTTCGTCCCAGCTTTGAGAGCCCTCGGGCGATGAAGAGCCGAGCCCTGGGGCTGTGGCTTGGGAGAGTGTGCTAGAGAAATAGCGCGACTGCAAACCCCAAACTGGATCCACAGAGCTCCTCCTCACACACCATTAAACAGCAGCTTCCTCAAGTAAATACTTCAATACAGCATCATCACAATAAATATCTCAAAGTGCCCATAAATGAATTAAATAATGAGAATAAATAAATAAATAAATAAAATTACTCTTTCTTTATGCATCAGTACGACATAAGTTAAAATACTAAAACTATAGTTTTAAATAAATATTATTTATAATAAATATTTTAAATACTTTTAACGGAGCAGCATGTTTCAATCATTATAGAGAACATGGCTGCTGTCAACATCACTTTTTATACCTATATACATATTTTTAAAAAACAGAGAGATATATGTACACACACAACATATATCTCTCTATAAATATTCTATAGCCATATTCCTGAGAATAAGTTAATAA
>NW_009604522.1:5533-20786 GCF_000690535.1 Cariama cristata | reverse complement strand
CGTTCAGATTCTTCGTTTCTTCATGGGTTTGGTGTAGTTGTTCTATTTAGGCATTTTGAATTTTCTCAGAGAGCAATCTCAAGAAGTTATCCAGCGTCTGCAGGAACACCTCACTCGTTACTTGCACAGTCTTACATTCCTTATCAAGATCCTTTAAAAAAGACGAGAACATAATTCAGCCATGTAACTTGAACGTCATATTTAAGTCTGTGTTATTTGATACATACATTTTCTAAAGAATACTAACATATAGTATTCTTTATATATATACATATGTACAATATACATATATACAGGGCTATAATGTCCCCCAGTGTGTTTTGGAGAGCTGGGGCAGGAGGTGTCCTGAGCCCGCTGCCGCCGCAGCCCCTGCTCCCCTCTGGCTGTTTTCCGACGGTCAGCTTTCTCGCAAATGAGATTACCGCGGGGAAAGGTGGCAGCACATGGCTCCTTAAGGGAGAGGGCTTCGAGGAAGGAACCGGCCTTATTGACATCCTTCTTAATTACATTAATTTTCAGAAGAGGTTTCTAGCGCCCATTGCAGCCACATCAGTGCCCGTCCCAGCGGCCGTGTCCCGTTACTGAGCAGACTTTGCTGAATATTGTGCTATCGAATACCACAAAGTCAAACTTACTTTGGGGAGGACGTTTTCATAGGTGTTAATTCTGGCCAGTTTTGCGGCGATGAATTTGCTTGGATTGTCGAGAGCTGCCAAGGTGCCAGCAAAGGTTTTCAGGTGGCTCTGCATGCATCTTTCCACCTGCAAGGACGGCGAATGGTTGTTTCAATAGTTGTGTGACACGTTGGGACTACATAAATAACGCATCATGTCCCGGGAATTTAGATACCCATGAAAAATAATAACCTACAGGAATTAAGAGCTGCGTTTTCAAACATGTCCCCTGACTTTGTATTCAGCAATTTACCAGACACCAAATTTAGGAAACCATGGTAAAATCTGTAATTTTCATTTAAAAACATGCCAGGGACAAAAAAACCCTCCCACTGCCTTCGGTGGAAGCTGCAGGTGCCACTCTAAACTGGACATGTACATTTGGAGATGTCCAACACCAGAGGTGTTTGTTCCTTGAGGGAAAGGAAGGTCAACCCTCCATTAGAGTTTCGTTTCTTCCTATTGTGTCTCTGTTGAAAATAAATCAGAATTGTCTTAATGAAATAGAAGTAATTATTGCTTCCGGTGCAAATTTTCAACCTTTCTCCCCCAAAATAAGAGGGATTGATGCTGTTTGTCTCCCATTCACTTTGAATAGGAGACGGGGCTCCTACTTCTCTCTTGTACCGCTCATCTCCTCCATAAAAAGCTCTTTTTTTTTTTTTTTTCACTGGGTTCCAGGAAAACACAGCTCAGTGAAATTAATGGCTCTGTACGGGATATAGACCAAATAGTAGTTTTGGACTGTTCTAAAAGTAAAGGTTCAGAGTGAATTTTTGAGGCTATCGAGAAGACGCCCGTGCACATGTAAGACCTATACCTCCTGAGAGAGCCATTTGAAGGATATTAGCATTGGCAGCAGCTTTCAGCAGGTTCTTGTGATAACTTTGCATTTCCCTGGGTTTCTAGAGCTACCGTAGTGCTATCGAAGTTCTGACGTGGAAAAGAAATGTGGGGATTTGGGACAATAATTTTAAATAGAAGAAAAGTATGCAGTTACTTACCGTAGCATTCACAGTTGCAACGCTGGGAACCTGCCCAAGAGAAAACCAAGTTAGAAACTTCAACCCAAAGCTTGGGACAGAAAAGCAGCCAGGTGAAAACCATTCAAAACAAAGGAACTTACTGCATTTAAATTTAGATTTTGCATGTCTTGGAGAACTTCTCGAATGATGTATCCTACCAAAGCCCTGGTGTGCTCGTCCTGCGGCAAGTGTCTCCTGGTGTCGGTGGGTCTGGTTGTCGTCAGCGGTGCTGAGCTGCAGAGCACCCCAAGGCTCAGCCAAGTCATGACCCGGACCAGCATTGCAAAGGCAGCTCTGCACTTCAGCTGGGTGAACTGTGTGTGGCTCTGCCTTGGGCTCCTCTTATATACACAGTGCTGGAGGAAGTGATTAATATCTCACCACAAACATGCTCTTGCTAAAGGGGAGGCGGGGAAGATTTACCTGAAGGATGGAATCTGCTGGTTATTCAAATGAGTAAGAGTCTACGTACTTTCTACATCAAGAGTAATTTTATAGACTCTATACCTGAACCCCTCGGCACGATGTACCTCCAAGACGAGCTATACAACGCTTTAGTGTGGATAAAGTGTAGCTAGGTATCTGTATCCATGAGTGAAGATATTAGAGTATGTATTCACAGTCTATACATCGACATACATAGGCAAAGGTACACATAGCTGTAGATGTTGGAGAACTAAAGCTTGGTTTATATTGATTTTTCAGCACTTTCAAAAATTTGGAGGTCATTTAAAGAAAATGTACAAGATCCTCCAGAAAACTAGGGTTATAGTGCTCAACATTAGAATATTTAAATCTTCTAAGATTTATATTAAAAGTATCATAACTACCCTGTACAGTTTCTACAGGGAATTCTGTGGCTAAATTAGGAAACATATTGCAACTTGACTGAGTCTGGCCGGAGATGCCAAGGTGCTGGGGCTCTTAGGCAAGGCACCGCAGCCTCAGGGTAGGTTTCCCAGCTGCCTGAGGAGAAAAACAAAACTTGACTAGCTACCGAGAAAGTTTGCAATCAAATTTCACTTAATATGGGTAGAGCTGCCAATGCACAGGACAAGCTAATTATGACTATCAAGTGGAGAAATTTGGTAAAGAATAATTCAGAAGCCTTCTGGACTGTGAATATAAAAAAAATCATATTTCAGAAGAGCAGCTGTCCCCTAGGCTGGCATTAGGAAGATCAGCCATGGATGCTGGTGTCCTGGCAAAGAGACGTTAGATCAGCTTTACCCTGGACAGGACGGCTGGGGCACCTTGCACTGGTTTGGACTTGGGCTACAAACAAAGATGAGAACCAAGCAGTAGTTTTCTGTGCTTTATTTAAAGTCTGAAAATACAGTTTCCGTATCAGAGTGTTATCAGCATATTTATTGATTCCTGGGCGGCTGGGAATGCACTTGCAGGTGCTGGGTGCGGTTACAGCCATCTCCTGGGAAGGCAAGGAATCCTCCACTCCGTATTTTCCCTGTGCCTACCCCACTTTCAGAGCAAGCAGTAGGAGTACAGACTCTGTCATCCAGAAGTTTTGTTAGGCGATACTTTGCTCTTTCATCCTACATTGCTAATGATAACCCTGACAATGCCAGACCCAGGTCAGATCCTTACAGCCAGGGCGAGGTACAACCTTGCCAGCTGAAGGTGAATTGTTGCTCACCTGCTCTTTTGAGCAGTGATATACTTAATACAGTAATTTCAGTTATTTTTCCCTAGTTTACTTATGAAAATATGCTGTAGTCTTGGGCAAAAATGTCAATAAATGGTTTTCTGCTAACCAAAGTAGAAGTCCAAAGAGCGAACTATTTTTTTCAAACATTACGTTTGATGTGATCTGCTTTGCTCTCTGTTTTTGCCCTCTGGAAATTGAAAGAGGGTTTAAAATCAGGCTGTCCCTGGAGCAGGCTGGTGTTATTCTGGCTGGAGTCAAGAGGGTCTTCCGGGGGGGCCACACTCCCTTAGCCCGTGTGCAGGTGGTTGGTAACCCACGGGGCAGGGAACGGGATGCTCCCCCTCGGTTAGCTCCCGTGCTGTCAGCAGTGGTCAAGTCACACACAGTTTTGCATTTTTCTATCTCTAGGATGTATTTTGTTAAACTCACTGAATACATTCATCTCCTGAAATAGCGACCCTACTCTAACAATCGGCTTTCTCCTGCTGTAATATGAAAAAAGATGATTGCACCGTGACAAGCACTTTGTAGCTGACACTGTGAGTTTGCACAGTCTTTAAAAAACATGAAGTTAGAGAGGAAAGGAGAAAGCATATCTCCTAAGTTAACGTATTATCAGATCACATCATCAGTAGACTCTCTTCCAGCCACCTCAGTGTTCCCCCCTATCTATATGTTTCATCTAAGGGGTAGTTTCCAGCAGTGAGCTATAGTTTCCTCCTCATTTCGCTACCATTTCAGCCGTGTTTAATAATTCCTTCCACATTCCTGCAATAATCTATGACACTTCTCTGGTAATTCCCAACATTTTTAGTGCAGCTGTCAGGGTCATGCATATTTCAGGATGAATTTTTTAGCATTCTGGACATACTTTCACACCAAGACAGGGGACGGGGTGTGCAAGCGAGGGCTGAAGACCGGCTGAAAACTGGGGCAGGAGGGAGAGACTGCGCAGAGGGATGAGTGGTCCAGGAGGAAAACCAACAGGTGTAAAGTGTATTAGTAAGAGTATTTTGAATACAGCAAGTGGTTTATAACAGGCCAGCATAAAGCAGTTACTCACACCATCCTGCAATCAAGACACTTGCCAGAAAAAACATAAGCCAGAGTTAAACTCTGGGATACTAATCTGAGATAAATGCCAGGACCATGACTTTTATGATTACTTTATTGGATTCAGTCTAGATTGCTAGAGCAAGTAAATAGCTGCGCCGAGGAGGTTATGGAAAAACAGTGTCGCCGTCTGGTGTCAGCATCATCGCTCCGAGGAAGTGCTTCATCGGGGAAAGGCTTCTGCATTACAGGAGCGAGACGCTTACTTATGTTCCCAGGGATGTGCAGGACAGGGTAAGTATCCATCATGTCTTACATCTCCGCAGCCTGCTCGTATGTCCCGAAGGGAGTGCGAACATTTATAAAATGTGAAGCAGGGAAAAAAGGAAAGGAAAAGAAAAAAAAAAAAAAGAGAGAGAAGTTCTGCGCCAGGCAAACATAGCTGATGTTTGTGATCCTTTGGTGTGGCTTGGCCGTTTTGTGTCTGTGTTTTGGCCATTTGCCTCCGTAAGTGTTGCACTTCGTGCCTTGTCTTCCCAAGAGCACATCACACTCAAATCTGACAAGGTTTGTGCCTGTTTTATGATTCAAGTAGTTAATTATTACTTTTTTTTTTTTTAATTATACCTGGGCCAAGAAACCTGCCTGTGAAACCCACAGCGTGTTCCCTCTGTTTGATAGGAAACTATCCGCAACGCCGAGGCATTTCATCCTCTGAAGAAAACGTCTTCAGACATTTCAACCTTTCAGCCTTCAGCCTGTCGTGCCAGGCACTGCCAGGAGCCCAGCCTCACCTTTCCCCTCGCCCACGAGGGCAGTCAGTCTGTCAAAGAACAGCTTAACTGTGGAGAACAGATTGTCTCACCCCAAATCCATACTGACTAGTTAAAAACTCTTAAATCACCCTATTTTGTAGTAGAAGAGACTGGTAGAGAATTGGGTCCCAGATCCTCCCGCAGCTCAAGCTGAGCTGGTTGCTCTATAAGCTCCTTGGCTTTCTTCTGTCCCCAGGCTGTGTTTACCTTTCTCCACTCCCAGAAATTCCCTCAGTCCTCTGGGTTTTCCAGCATTGTTGGCAGGCATCCACTGTCACGCAGCAGAGAGCTGTAGGAGCTTGACAATTAATTGCATCACGTCCTGCAGACTCAGCTATGGCTATCTTATTTAAATATTCTTTCATGCTTTTTTTTTATGAAGACAACGAGTGTGTTTTGTTGACCACATCTCCTACATACATCCTGGTTTACAGAATCTTTGCTCCAAATTTCTGCAATAGATGAGTAGTAACAGGTGGGTGTTGGTGGCAAAAGAAGAGCCTGAAGAAGATAACCCGGTTACAGAGGGTTACGTGGTCAGCATAGAGGTTATCCTCTACAAATACATCTCAGAGTTTGGCCCATTCGATGTTTTTGTATCTGTAGTTAAAGAAAATCTGCCCAAAGCCTTGGATGTCAAACTGCAATGGAGTTTTGTAAAACCATGAGCATCCAACCACTGCACCAACTTTCGCAATGCATGAAACTACAGATTCCTTACAAAATAATGTACAAGCCTCTTCTAAGAAACCTGCAAAACCCCTTTCGAGGAAAGAGCATACCTATGGCAAATTACCAGTAGTGACCTATATTGCGGAGCGGTGTAGAGGAAGATTTATGCATAGTCATCTGTGGTAATTACGTCAGCCCCTATGCTTTTTCTGTGCACTGGGTCAGAGACGCGTGGAGATGCGCAAAGTCAGGGAGGCTCGTTTGGTCCTGCCGAACAGTGCAGGAAGACACAGGGGAAGGAAGGATGCCCTCTACTCTGACTCCAAACAGAATCCCATGTTAACGAGATGAAATTAATTTCTCTGAATGTAGCATGCTGTACTAACCTTGTGCTTTTAGTATAGTAAATACTGAAAAAATCCAGATGTTTCAGTATGTAACTCAAGTCGCAAGTGAGCCCACCTCCACAGCCGTCGTTGCTGTTCACTACACGCAATCCTGTAGGAAAGTAACGTCTTCTGTTGCTGTGGGGTGACTGGAACCTAGCTGGTGAAGCGCGGGTGAATCAAGGGTCTGCTGTTGTACTGCAAGACATTGACTGGCTCTCACACTCAGCTTCTCATTAACCTGAGCTGAAGATTTAATTGATTTTGGGGATGCCCACTCTCTGGACTGAGCTTCTGCTAAAGGGTAGATGTCTTCCATGCTCAGTAATCTCAACACATTTACTCTTCTTCCAATGACTTATTTTAAAATGTGTGTATGTTTTCTCTTGGAACTATCAAGACTTACAAGAGTAACAGAAATATTCATGTCAGAAAGTTAATTTATCTTACACAGGTTTTATTTCCAGTCTCCTATGGAAGCTTTACAGATGCTTTGTCATAAAACCCACAAGTACAGATAGCAAGTGCTTTTCTGTACTCTTAGTAAATATTTTGCTAGGTCTAATCAAGACATCAAAAATGAAATGGTTTGATGAGTGCTTTAACCGCTGACTCTGGTGTGCATTCAAATTCCTGTCGTTGTGAAATGGACCTCTGAAAAAGTTGCTCTGATTCACGCGAAGGTTTCCAGGTTCTAGCAGGGGTAACGTCATGGGTTTTGTCAGTCTGTTGTGAAAATTCAAAGATCAAGTTTTCTGCCAGGCTACAGCCTGGCTGCTTCACTTGTGTTTGCCATCCCATCATCAGCTGCCTTTAGGCAAGTTTAAAGTTTATTCAGAAAAGTTTAGGCAAGTTTATTCAGACAGTAAAAATATAAGCCACAACCTCAGGTGCGTTGCAGAGGTCAGTCTGGGTCTTCCCAACGCCCGGCAGAGCCCGAGGTCTGTCCTCTCCTGCACGTAACCTTGCAGCCCGTTGGGATCCCATTGCTCCCGCGCTGAGCCCAGGGCAGGCACGCTTCGCTCTTGTGCGATTTGCTCCCACGTGGCCAAGAAGTACCTTGAGATATCTTGTGATAATCTGTGTGGTGACTAGAAGAACTCATTTATTATCTCTGCTTTTCTTGATTTTTTCTTATTTTCAAACTCACAATAAATTTGGGGCATTTGGTAGTGGCCGTGTACAGAAAGGGAAGTACAGTGAGGGCTTACATTTACAAATACTTCCATGATAAGAGCTTGAGATGGCTGCATCGGCATTACATGGATGAGAGAGAGCAGCAGCAGCACTAGGGGGGGAAAGAAGCCCGCAATCGTGATCAGTCCTCAAACAGAACTCAAGGAAGGGCCATGAACTAGACCTGGCAGACAAGAATGATTTAGGTACAGCAGGTAGTTTGGGATATTTTACATAACAAATGCCAACCAGAACTCAAATTACTGCTGACAGTCTGATGATCGTCAGACCACTGTCAACAATGAGTGTAAAAATCAGTCTTTTTTCTTCCAAATCCACGGTGATTTGGAAGGCGGCGTTAGGCACGCTGGGACACAGGCGGCAGTGGAAGGGGCTGGAAACTCCTCGTTCCCAGCGGTGGGGAGCTGACGGTGCTGAGCAGACATCAAACGGCAGCTGGTGGTTTCTGTTTCAGAGGAAAGATGCCGCCTATGCATGGTAACTGCAGAGAGAATGGAAATTTAGTTCTTACAAGTACTTGTGGATTTATATATGAATATCTCTCATGAAATGAACCTTCAAACTCCAAGAAAGGAACTATCAGCATGAAGGCACCGGTGTCGATGGGGTCCTTGTAGCCACGGGTTTTACCTGGGCCTTTTTTACAGGTTTGTAGTAGCCTGGGGTAGAAGAGACCTGATAACAGACTTCACAAATCTGACCTCATCTTCTTCTGTTGTCTGTGTAGTGAATCCTTTCACCACTTTTTGTACCTTATTGTGAATAAGACCAAAGTTGAACACTCAGAAGCTTATCTCAAGGGCCTTTTCTAACCTAAATGATTCTATGATTCCTAAGTAAGAAAATCCTAAAATGAAGTTTGCTTACGTGGCCGTAATTGGTCTCTTTACATTGTGCTTTCAAACCTTCTTTAGTTATATTCTGTATATCTTTTCCCATGAAAAATTTGTTCAGCCCCTACTTTGCTCAGGATGGACCTTTCTTGGACTGCAGCTGTTGTCTTGTTGTAGCATTTTCTAACTTTTAAGTGGCTGCTTTGCAACCTGAATAATCCTTACAGGCAGGTTTTTTCCTACCTAATTTTAAGGTTTTTTATCAAGTAAAAGGAAAACCAAAATCGCAGGCAAGGCACCTTGTGGAATCACAGTGACACCAGCACGGTTGGAAACTCGATGAACTGCACTATAGAAGGCCATCAAGATTTCAAACAAAAGGTCATTTTTATGTTTTCAGTCTTACTAAGCAATTTTTTTTACTTAGTCCTGTTTTTAGAAACTACTGAGCTGACATCTTCAAGATAAACTCCCAGGCAGTGTGGAAAATTTTGACCTGGTGATGAAACATCAAGTCATTGGCAAACAAAAATGCTAGGCAGTGCGTGAGGCTCCCCAGGAAAAGGGGCATCTTCCGAAAGTGCGCTATGAGAGAGCATCACATCCCGCTTGGCAAAACCAGTGGATTCGGCACAATGGAAAAAATACCTGCGGCTGTGTGGGAGCTGGTGATGCACCCCAGGACACCCAGCACCCGGTGAGCCCCGGCAGCGCTGCCTTCGTGTCGGCTCCCCAGACCTCCCTCCTCTTGGCCATATTTTGTATCACAACCTGTACTTGCTCTTTATCTATCTTTTTCATGGAAATCTCTAGAAAAATCAATGTAATTCTCTTATAGGTAGTCTTCTTGCTTTTAGGCAGTCTTCAGAGAAGGATAAAGATCTTCCAACCTGTTTTTCCCTGGGTTTATTCAAGTTACAGGCATTTAGCTACCAGTTCTATCTTTGTGCAGTGGTCAGTATATGATGAGTGTCCCTTTTGCTTTAACATCTTCCTTTTCCTCACTGCTAGGAAAAAGAAATTACATTTTTCTGTTTCGGGTGGCTAATTGAAAAGCAGCGTGATTAATATTGGAGAAATCACCACGGTTTCATCAATGTTTTGTTTTGTAGTTGGCCAAAACCATGGGTGAAACTGAAAACAGAAGATCCTGTGAGACGGCAAAACCTAACCTTACCCTTTGGGGCACGTTTCATCTCCCCATCTGGAGCGAGGCGGTGACCGGCCACGTTCCAGCTACTGCATGGCTGCAGGCAGGACCTTCTCAGGCAGAAGTTTTTCCACGATCAGCGATGCCTTAACAACCAAAATGCCAAGAGTGAAAGGCTAAAGAGCCCTGGATGAAGTTTGTGGTGCAAGAGACCCTGCCTGGAAGTTCAGTCACATCCTTTGGAAGTTTCTGACGTTTCCAAATCAGCTGAGAGAAACATCAACGCTTAGAATCGCTATGCTAATTTTGAACAAAAGAAAAGGAGGCCGTTTCTCTCTCGCTCATTTCAACCAACCAGGACGATTCTTTCTCCGCGCCTCCTCGACTGCTTTCCCCACAGAGCTGTGGAGAGGGTGGCAGGAGCATCCCCATGGCTGCAAGGAGACTGAGGGCAACAACGCGGGGCTGAGAGATCAAATAGGTATTGGAGTCAGGTTATTCAGTGGAGGAAAAAAAAAAGGGGGGAGATTTCAGATTGCTGTGAGGATTTCAGTCTGATTTTCCCCACCTGGGCACTGAGAAATAGGTTTCCAGATCTCATTTGATAGTTTAATAAACTACTGCATTTCAATACTTCCCACCCTCGGGAAAAGAGAAGTAGGTTCTGGGAGTACATGTGTTATTTTAAAGCAACCAGCAGACAGTGCCTTTATCACCGTTAGCCAGAAGTGTCACAGGCAGCACAACATCCTTTTTGCTTCGGTGCTGCCGGCTGGCAGCTCCAGCTGCTCCCGCTCTCCTCCTCCCTATGGGCGAGGGAAGCGTTGCTCTCCAGGGAATGGCTCGACCTGGCTTAGGAGAAGATCTTGAGGTCTCTTGTGTGCTCAAAGGCAGCTGCTTCAATATTCAAGAGATGTTTTCAAAATACTGCTGTAAATGGGAAGTCAAAGCCTTCTATGGAATTTCTTAGACTTTCTGATTTTTACGCCTGTATCATCGGTCCCCAGCATCGCAAGACTTCACTTGTGCTCAGCTACCAAACCAGCTGCTCCGCTGGGGCGTGTTTCTGCTTCTTGACTAGGAAAGTCTGAAAAATCTGTGTCAGTAGCTACTTCACAATATTGTCATGGATTCGTATCGGCACATGGAAAGAGAAATACTGCCTGAAACTCTCAGTACCACAGGGGGGAAAGACCTAAAGCCAGAATCAACCTCTGCATTTCTGCTTGTCTCTCATAGAAAGTATACCAAAATAATGAATGTTTTTTCCTGCTAGTTTTATCCACTTTTCATTTCGCTAACCAACTTCCCCCTTTCGGTCTCGCAGCCAGCATTTCAAACTCCGCTCAAGCCAGCCTGAAGCTGCCCTGCTAACTCCTCCTTTAAGGAAATTGTCACCCAAAGATGTGTGAATAAACACCGTCCCAGGGAATCATTTAAGTAACTGCTGAAGCCCAAGAAACGGGAGGATACATGAGCATAACTTTGAGGTTTCTCACAACTCCACAGTCGCTTCCAGTGTCTCCTTAAATGTCAAAGTCTACTGACATTGCAGCTCTCTGAGCCCAGTGTTTGCAGAAACAACTACCACTGCTTCTGCAGGAGTCTCCAGTTTGGGATGTACAATCTGAGACAGTTTCTGAAAAATCGCCCTTTGTGCTAAAATTGGTACAAGAAGGCCTGAGTGCCTGCAACCTCCCTTTCACCGAGAACATCGCTGTTTTTGTGATTACGGGTTTGCAGGTGGAAATACAGCTTTTGAAAACATGAGCATGGCTTGTGGACCCCTCCACAAAAGACCTACTTCATTTCTGAAGTATTTAATGGTGGCCTAGCAGCTCACATCTTATTGGCTTCCAGCCTGGTGTGATTTTCTGGCTGCTGTTTGGTAGCACCATCCCTTGTTTCTGTTGCCATCACAGCAGCGACCTGAGCTGAGCGACCATCTCTCCTCTTCCATGCAAAAAGTTTAGTGCAACAGGAATATTCCTAATGTCATTAATGAAGGCAATTCATTTTGTGTTTTATATAGGGAATGTATCAGCTTCTTGCATATGCTTCAATGTAAACGTCTACATGTAATTCATGAGCACGCGATGGCTCTCAGCTTTTTGAGCTTTTGCATTAGAACATACTAACGTTACCGAAGAATGTAAGACCTGACGTGCTGGTCTGTCATCGCCCAGCGTCCTGTGAGCAGCAAGCGGATGTTTCAGGGAATGGTTTGAGACTGTAGAGATTGATCTTTCCTACCGTGGCTTCCTGACACCTGGCTCTTGGCGATGGAGGAAATCTCTGAGACAAATGTTATAGTCTCATTGTTGAATTTAATGCTACAAACTGGGTTACGATCTGTGAATTCGTGTAACCTTTTCTTTGAACTTGCATATAGATTTTCTTTCCATTATACTCCACAGCAATTAACCTTGTGGTTTCACTCAGTTTTAAGTAAGAATGCACTTCTTTTTTTTTTCTTTTTTTTTTTCCTCAAGCTGCTGCCTGATAATTTCGTTGACTGCCTTTCTGTTTATTCTATTTTGAGAAGTAATGAATTATCACTTGCAATTCACCACCTTCTTGCCTCTCCTGATTGCAAAGCCCAGGGTCTCCCTTTCTGCCCCTCCTCTTCCTGACGTCTCCTGCTCAGAAAGCTCCTCCGTGCCCCCCGTCTCCCCTGCACCCCTTGTACTCTGCTGTGCTCATTCAGAGATGGAGCGATCAGACCCATAAACAGTATTTAAGATACGGCCACCACATGCAATGCCTTTGTTCTTTTTTGTACTTGATTCACTTCCAAACAATTTAGAATATTTTATTAGCCTTTCCCACAGCCTTTCCCACAACCGAGCTGATGCTCTTGACGACGGTCCACAGTGATCCTGGGCTGAGTAAGACTCATAGTCCTGTTTTAGCCAAACCAGGACACTCATGTAGAGCCCTTTGCTATTTTTAGTGATGTTATGTTTCCCATGTGCATGTCTGTGCTTACCAACACTGAAATTTCTGTGCCATTTCCTTGCCCAGTCACTCATCACTGTGAGATCCTACCAGGACGCCTCATACTCAGCTTCAGAGCACACTTGGCATCACTCCACGTTTTCTCACATTACGTCCACCTCCTTTTCCAGAGGACATTAAGCAATGCAGGTCTTTTATACTGTTAATTCTGGCTTTAAACCCTGGTGATGACACATGCTCTTGTGAGTAATTCCTCTATATTAATTGTTTCATTCAACGGCAATTTCCCTTTAACTGAAGTGATCCAAATCCCTTATCGCTTTGATTCTATTTATGTCCCCTTTTTGCACACTCAGTTCTGCATCCATATATTCAGACTAGGATTCATTTCTATTACATCCATTTTATTAGACCATACAGCATATTTCACTCTCATGTGAGATATATTCTTTGGTTCAAAATGCTAATGAAAGATTTACTATTTCACAGCCGCTTCTGCTGTTACCTTGGTAAGCAGTGATCTGTCTGTGTGGCACAAACGGACTCCGTGCTGATGCTCCTACAGTACTTCTAAAGTGCCTGCCATGTTCAGGTTCAGCTGTGATATTCATACCCCTCTTATCTGCCCTTTTGAACACTTTTCTAAATTCTTAACCTGCTATTATAAAAATTACATGACCTATCTGTTCTCTCTTTTAATTAAACCTACACAAATAGGCAGTTGATCGTGGCAAGAAGGCAGACACCACCAAAAGCCCTGATAGAGTGGTTTAAATAGCTTGTTGTCCGCAACACAAATGCTTGTTGAAAAGACGCTCCATTTCAATACAAGCTAAGTATATGAAATCACGAAGAAATGTGTGAGATGATAGGTGGTAGTAAGAAGTCATATAAAAGGCATTTCAGCCTGCCCTCTCGATGGGCTATTTCTGCAGCTCTTTGACTTCTGTCGCTTTTGCTGGTGTTGGCTCCGTCCCCAGCGCCCTGTGCCTCTGTGGGAGCTTCTGAGAGCGGACGGCAGCTTCCTCAACACAGAGGGGCAAAAGAGAAAACAAAGCAGAAAGCTCAGTCTGCTGCTGTTGACAAGTTCACATTGTTGATCAGTGGCAGAATCGGGCCATCAGGGCATCTCTTTCCTCGTCTAGGTTGGGGGAGCAGAGTCCTTTGTTTCTCTGTGCAGCGTTTACAGCTCGAAAGGAGCCTGGTTGTTTTTGAAATCATAGGATCGACACTTCACTGAATTACCGACGTGAACAGGCCATCACTTCACAGCCACTGCACGACCCGGCTGCCCGCACAGCACCGCAGCGCTACCGTTAACAGGTCTGCATCAGCTTCCCATTCACCCACCTCCGGACGTTCATCCGTGGGCTGGGGAAGAAGGGAAAGTGAACCACGAGTAGTTCAACAGTTGGTATAAAACCATCATACTCTGGCGAATGAATCCTCCACCCAAAATCTGTGTCAGAATTATTTAATATGTGTAAGTTATCCTTTAAAACTCCACTTATAGTTGAGGAATTCCCATCAAAATACTGTGAAAAGATGGCACTTGGATGTGTCCTTAGGCATTGGCTTTGTCATTTACTCGCTTTAGAGGTGTGGCTCATTAGCCACAAGCTGAATTACAGTGTCTGTATTTCTCCGTTATCCAAATCCAAAGAGAAGAGGTTTTGTCTAATGAAAGTGCAAAGATCATCACAATGTAAGTTTGTGTCTATATAAAGGGACTGACGCTTTACTCCCAGTCTGTTGGAGGTGTAACAGAATTAATCCTTTGGCAGAATTAATCCTTACTGACCGCAGCATGGGTCTGACCAGGGCTTGCTCCTGCTTGTTGACGGGATCCTTTTGGATTCAAGCTGTAAGTGTGTCCTCACAGCCCCAAGAGGTTAAGCCCTTGTTTGCCTCATGGGATTTCAGCGTAACTGGCATGAAGGGTCACTAGATTAAACGAGTTCTGTCCAACTCTGACGATACCTGAATTTGTTCCATAACAACCATAAGGGAACTACTTGTTTTCTCATTTCTTACTGTAATGTAGGAAGAGTGGGACCGGGATCTGTTTTTTCCCAAAAAGCTCTTGTAAAGGCTTTGCTTTGTTTTTGCAGCTGAAGCCTCTGGCTGGGGCAGCAGCGGAGCAGCAGTGGCACCGCGCTCTCCTTGTGTAACCCGGCCAGAAGTAGTTCAGAGAGTTCATGATGATGAATGGATGTTCACAGAAACCAAATGAATAAACTAGGGCATTATACGATTTCTAATCTAATCCCTTCTGGTATTTTTGTAGCCTCAAAAGGAAATATTCTATTTTTCCCAGTTTGCATAGGCAATCAACTGATTTTTC
This sequence comes from Cariama cristata, assembly GCF_000690535.1. Classification (NCBI taxonomy): domain Eukaryota; kingdom Metazoa; phylum Chordata; class Aves; order Cariamiformes; family Cariamidae; genus Cariama; species Cariama cristata. The sequence goes on along the minus strand of NW_009604522.1, from coordinate 6,013 downwards.
CTATGAATAGTTAAGTAGAGGTTTTGTCCCCAGCCTTTTCCTTATAGCCAGGAAGATTTTTGGCACTGAGGTCATTCATCTCAGCTAACAGTCAAGCATAGGCTAAATTTGACGAAATCAATGAGACATATTAAAACTTTGCACATGGCAAATTGCTTCAGAGTCCAAGATCTATGATTTGTGTCTGTGTATATACACATGTACGCATTTATGAAGTGTCTTTACTGTGTATGTTTAAAAGACAAAAGACAGTTAATTAGCGCTACTACAGTATCATGTGGGGCCTTTGTTATGCCAAGTACCTAGAGTCAAACATTAAGAGACAGCTCTTGCTGCAGAAAGTTTTTAACTGTCGGAGTCCTGAGGGCACTAACAGGCTTGGGTGGTCCTGACCAGCCTCACCTGGGCCCCCGCCCACACCCTTCCCATGGGCCCAGGAGCCCATTTAAGCTCAGTCCCAGGGGCCTTTACTCCTGCCCT
>NW_009604522.1:0-5523 GCF_000690535.1 Cariama cristata | reverse complement strand
CCTCTGTCACAGCCTTGCCTGTGCTTGGCCATGGAATCTGTTGATTTGGACCTCAGCCTCTGGATTGACTTCCTGACCTTGGACCCGCCTCATCACCACACAGTTACCTGGTGGTCTGGGCTCTTGGCTGAGCCCTGGTTGCCACCCCAAGGCCTGCCCTGCTTGCTGTGCTTGGATACCATGGGACTGCACCCTGGCCAGTGGGGTGAGACGTGGTGTTGTCCTTGGCTCCTAACGCCCCACATCTTAGGGAGCCGTCAGCCCTTGCTGCACCCTGGCTGTAACTGTACACTTGCCAGCAAGGTAAGGTACACCCTGACAGAAACACTTTAGATGAGAGCTGCTAACAAATCAAAATAACTCTGCAAGCTAATATGAGTAATACCAAAGTTGAGAATGCTTTAGGCCCCCATGTGGTGGTCAGAAGAAGTAACTGTTTCTGTTGACTTGAGGGAAGACTTACCTTTGACTGCAAAGGGTTGGCCTTGTCCCTTTGTTTAGCCAAAATATCTTTCTCTAAATCTTTGAGGTCAGGTAGGGAGAGTTGGCACCACACAGCATGTCTGTATAGATTTCAGCAGCGATTTGTACTGTTCTCTTGGCTATGAGATGCAAAACAGATTTATTGTGATGTCGGTTCGTCCTGATTTGGGCTGCCACATAGCACTGCTCTGTGTGCTGCCCTCCGTTACATATATCTTCTGTTCATCCTGAACGCCTGCTGCCCTCCAGCCCTCAGACAGAGGCCTACATTCACCTATACAGGATGGCCATTGGGAAGTACAGCATGGACCTAATTATCTTCTCTTCCACAGGTGGAGAAAAAATGAAATGGTTAAAGAAGAGGCTGGCATAGAAGCGGAAGACGGCGAAGGAACAAGCACAACTTCTAGGGTAATATGTTAATCACTGTCATTATCTCTAATATTGGCAAGTAATGTGGAACACAGTAGGGAGCCTATCATAAACGTCAGTGATTTAATGAGGCGAAGAATGGGCTCTTTAATTAATAATAATAATAATTAACGACAGCAGCAGTACCGGGCAGGTGCCGCTGTCCGTGGTGCTGGAGGCGCCTCCCCGCCCCCGCGGGGCTCGGTCGGGTCCGTCCGCGCTCTGAACCCACCCGAGAGAAGGGGCTGAGACGGTGGAGAGGGCTTCGCGACATCAGGTCTGGGTGATCAGGACTAGCTGAGAGAAGTGGAAGGCACCTGAGGAGCTTTACGGGAAAATAAATGATTCTTCCTCAGGCGTATTTTTGCACTGCGGGTCTAAAAAAACTGTCTTAACTTTCACCAAGTGTACTGCAAAAGTACCCTAACCCTTTCCACAGATTATTGTTTCTTGTCAGCCTATCAGCTACGATTTTAGACAGTGAAAATTAAGAAATGAACTCAGGTAAAATCCCCAGCCAGACTCACGTGTACTGTGACATACTGGAAGAAGGTAAAACCAATACTTCAACTGCGGGAAAAGCCATGGTGGAAGAGTTCACACCCTTCTAGCCCTGGGGCAATCCAGCCGTGAGATGGAAAGCCACAGGCTTTGCAGGTTTCACTGTTATCAAAATTCATTATTTCTAAATGACAACTCACCAAAACCTTCTCATGCTTTTAGACATGGCAAACTGGATCACTGTGGTGGATTCCCGTTCTCCACAATTCATTTTACAGACAAAAAGGTATGTGGCTTCTCTCTGCACCCAAACAGCAGTGCTGCTGGTAATAAGGAGAACTAGTTGACCAGTTCACCTCTAAAGACCAAAGAAAGGGTCAAGGAGAAAACTCAAGGTGTAAATACAACCTTCAAAGCAAGGTAAATTAGGAAAAAAGAAAGTATTCCTGCCCAGGAACAGAAAGCAAGGAGCTTTGGACAATAACAAAGGGAAAGGGGATTTCTGCTCACAATCAACCAGACTGGGACATTTTGGATCTGGGCATGTTGTGGTTTGATATTAGACTAGCTCACTTGGCAATGGGTAATACAAAGATCCAAAGAAACACTGAGAGATGGTGGAAACAGTTCAAACATCTTTGATCAACACAAAAGGAAAGCTGAAATAGCATCCTGAATAGATGTGATTTTTACTTAGCAGATTCTTGCACTGATTCCCTCAAATGCTGAATTACACAAGGGAAGAATGAACTTCTTAAAAAGTCATAATTCTGCAATGAAACAACAGAGAGGGCAAGGTTATCATCACAAGAAATCAGCGCTTGTACTGAAACGTGGGGGAGTGCTGAGTCACTCTGCATTAGGTGCTGCCATGGTAACTATTTACCAGGTGGTTGGGAATGAGAGACTGAAAAACCTGAAATAAAAACTGGACAAGTTGCAGCTTGAAATATATTACACATCTTTTTAAAGGACTGAACAGAAACTGATTTCTTCTCTGCTAGACTAATGTTATTGCACCTAATTGTGAGAACAAGTAGGAGCCCCTTGGGATTTGTTTACTCACAGGGAGGTGCTCCTGTGCACATCCTCTGTAACCCAGCCCGGGCTGTGAAGGAACACAGAGTAGAGGGTTCCTCTGGCAGTAACAGGCTTGGGGATGAACTGGAAAAGTTGATGTAGTTTAGAGAGGGGTATAAGCTCAGATTCCTTGGCCAGTCTTTTAGGATGTTGTCCTCTTCTCTGGCTGTTAGGAAGATCGCTGTTGGCCTGTGGCTCTGGCTTAAATTTCTTGATGGCTGAAGGTACATCCTCTGCAGGAGAGACAGCTCTGTGGCGTAGTAGTGATTTGGGGCGCTTCTCTGACTTGTAAGATTCTGTGCGGTTTCTTATGGTGGAAAATTTCAGTGTCATCATGACAGATGTCTGTCACCCTGACACCTCCGAAGACAAAATCTCCATTACTGTCATCCCACATGATGGACAGTAAGTGACAGCACTTAAACTGGCAGCTGGGGGGGGTGTACAACTTCAGAAAATGGAGTAGCTGGGCTTTCTGATAACCAGTGGGGCCAAGTTTGCCTTGGGCTGTAGTGTACAGAGAAGCAGGAAATTATCAAGGTCTTAAAGTCAAGAATTTAGAAAAAGGTTCATGAAAACTTTGCAGAGAGGCAGGAAGTTTGTGGTGAAACACAGGAAGGCACTTGACTGTTTTTAAAAATCTGCACAGAGATTGGAGTTGCCGCTGCAGGAAATGATGAGGTCAGGCAAGGTCTTCGCAGAGCGTAGCCAGATGCCTTGCGACTTCCCAAAGCAAGGCCACGGAGGTCCAGGTGGAATTTGTTGTGTCAATGATCTTCACTTCTCCTATGTTAGATGGAGGAAAGGTGTTTTCAGGACTCTTTGTGCAACTGCACGTGCAAATCTGTTTGCTGTAAGCCTATTTAGTGGAGTTCTGGGAGCTGGTATGCTTCAGCCAGTTTCTACTGGTCCCTCAGCCTCCCCAAGGAAGTATTATTTTAAAAGGTTCATCTCCCGCAAGACAAGAGATCCCATATCACTATGACAACTTAATTTGTCCTATCAATGAGCCTCAATATTGTAATTTCTAGCTAACAGAGGTTTTCAGGAGCCCAGAAGCAGGGATCAGCAAATGGCACTGGTGGTTCGGGAGAAGTCTGGGCATGCTGAGACACAGAGACTGTAAGATCTGGGTAGTCTGCAGAAGATGAGGCATGCTGACAGCCTTCCAACACAAAATTCACTGCAAGAAGAAAGGTAAAAAGTGGGGTAGAAACTGTTCTTCCTTATCAAGAAAGAGAAGGTTGTAGGAACAGGCTAGACAAAAGCTCTCAAGTAAAACAGATTGTGCAGTATTTAATCTATAATTTATTTTACTCTTAAATAAAATAGATTGCAGTAGATCTGACTTTCCCAAGTCCTATTTTATAGCAGTTCTATTTGATTTTATGACACCGGGTGTAGCTGAAGTCACAATTGCTATAGAGGCATTTACTGTGAGAACTGTACTTAAATAAAATAGATTGCAGTAGATCTGATTTTCCCAAGTCCTATTTTGTAGCAGTTCTATTTGATTTTATGACACCCGGTGTAGCTGAAGTCACAATTGCTGTAGAGGCATTTACTGTGAGAACTGTTTTCTGAGGAAGCAGATACAGTCGTCTTTGGCTCCCAGTCACTTGTTAGCGCTTGATGACGGTTTTTTGCTTTGAGACCATGGATCTTGGAAGCCCAATAGTCCTTGAGTAAAATTAACATGGCAAGTTCCTAACAGCTTTCAGGAGTGCGCAGTGGTGACACTAACACAAGTGACGTGTTCGAGCAAGTCCAGAGGAGGGTACGAAGATGATCCGAGGGCTGGAGCCCCTCTGCTGTGAGGACAGGCTGAGGGAGTTGGGGTTGTTCAGCCTGGAGAAGAGAAGGCTCCAGGCAGACCTTAGAGCAGCCTGAAGGAACCTAAAGGGGAAGACAAGACAGCTGGGGAGGGACTTTTTACAAGGGCAGGGAGTGCTAGGACAAGGTGCAATGGCTTTAAACTGGAAGAGGGAAGATTTAGATGAGAGATCAGGAAGAAATTCTTCCCGGTGAGGGTGGTGAGGCAGTGGCAGAGGTTGCCCAGAGAAGCTGTGGCTGCCCCATCCCTGGGAGTGTTCAAGGCCAGGTTGGATGGGGCTTTGAGCAACCTGGGCTGGTGGGAGGTGTCCCTGCCCAGGGCAGGGGGGTTGGAACGAGATGGGCTTTAAGGTCCCCCCCAAACCATTGTGTGATTCTAGGATAACATCAGTTTTAGTCAGCTGCTGGTCCTCTGTACAGAGGAAAAATTTTTAAGTCCTTTTCATAGTGAATCAGAAGGAAACCACATTGTGAAAAATGATGTTTGCCATGAAATGGAAATTCTTCATTTACATCAACATCATTCTCACCTTTAAGGAAATTAAAAGCCTTTATCTTCAAAGGAAATGCATGCCCTGGACAGCTGTAATCATACCTGAACTAGTGCTAATTCCTGGTACAGGCAGGGCATCTTTTTTGGTGTATCTCGGCCCACGCTCAGGAAGAGTTAAACAGCTGCGTATCACAGCTTTGAGCAAGCAGTTCTGCCTGCTTTGCAGATCTGCCATGTTAGTCACTCAAAATGCTGGAAAAAATGACACAGCATGTCTTCTACCTCTTGTCACCCCTGTCCTGCTGACCACACCGGCGCTGTGATTGCAGAGGGATGGAAAATGTGGCCTAACGACTGGTGCAGCCCTTTTAAAGCCTTTTTCAGCAAAGCCCTTCTTGTACAAAGAGCTTGGAGATTAATTTCTCTACAACCAGCTTGATCAGGGGAAGATGGAATCGCTGAGAACACAAATCTGCTATTCTCCCCATGTATTTAGTATCACGTACAGAGTCTGTTTCCTCTTTTTTTTAAGTAGCCGTTAACTGTATTTTAAGCTGTTACAATATCTAAAAGCAACGCCGATCTGTCTCGTAGGTGTCTCAGCATCTCCGATGGTCAGGGATTTTAGGGCCGGTGGTGTGCAGGTCACCGCCCGGTGGCAATTTCATCGGCCAAAGGCGAAAATCACAGCCATGAGGGAGCGAAGTTTCTCCCTCCTCCCG
>NW_009604521.1:0-45108 GCF_000690535.1 Cariama cristata | reverse complement strand
TTTTTTTTTTTTTTTTTCCCCCTTTCCCTTCTTTTTTTGAGATCTTTATTGCCTACAGATTGTGATTAATAGAGGAAGAGTCTAGATGCGTTTTAACATCTTCAAACCTTCAGGTGATCAAGAACACACAACTGTGTTTGTATTGTGGACTACTTCCAGCTCATAATTAGAGTAAGATGTTGTTCTAAGGCATGTTAGTGAGGAGCTATTTTATTATAAATTTTGTAATGGAAGACTTTCTGTTTCTGAATATTCAGTGTAGAGAAACTAAATCGAGACATCTGTAAGACACTGATTTATTCCTATAGAATAAAATCACTTCTTAGTCCTGAAACATGTCAAATTTTTCTTAATAATTTATTTTGATGTATTTTCTTGAAAAAATAACACAAAATAGAAATACATTTCTCATGCAGTAGTTTGAATTAAATTTAATTAAGCGTAAATTTAAAGTTATGACTAGACTAACCAAGCACAGCTGTGCATTTCTACAGTTTCTGTTTGTGAAGATGCTTGAGGTTTGTAGTGGAGTTTTAAGTTTTCGTGCTTGTTTGTGTGAGTACGGTGCAAATGTACTAATACGAATTGCTCTGTCTCAGTTGCAGCAGCTTCAACTTTCCAGAACAGCACCATTCAAAGAATCAAAAATACCCATAAATATATAAAGTACTTCACAACATATGGAAATGAAGAGAGACACTTACCACCCACTACTACTAACTTTTACAATTTCTTCTGCTGCTTTTTTCCTCCTCTTATCCTCCATAACTTTACTAGCCACCCATCTTTCTTGGCAAATGATGATGCAGCATCTAAAATTAGATGGCAAAAGTCATATTACTGTTAGACATCTGTTTGCAAGAGTTTTTTGTTTGACTTTAGGAAGTCCTATGGCACACTCTCCTGTACTCCCCTTATCACCAAATTCGTGAGATATGGACTGATTAAATGGAAGATAAGGTGTGCAGGAAAGTTCGCTCAGGTGATCAGTGGTGCAAAGTCCAGCTGGCAGCCAATAACAAGCAGTGTCCCTCAGATCAATACTGTTTAATGTCTTCAGTAATGACTGAGGTGTATTCTCCAGTTCAATAACACCAAATTGGTGGGGGGAGCAGCATCAATATGGTGGATGTCAGGGCTGCTAGTCAGAAGGACGAGGACCGACTGGAGGAGTGGCCTGACAGAGGGACATCATGAATTTCAACAGAAGTGAGAGCAAGGCCTTGCTTCTGGGATGGAGTAGCCCCCTGCAACAGTACAAGCTCCCTAGGAAGCAGCCCTGCAGAAAGGGACTTGGGGTTACCAATGAAAAGTTGAATGTGAGCCAGCAGTGTGCCTTAGTAGTAAAGAAGGGCTACAGCAGCATGGACTGTATTAGCAGGAGAGTAGTCAGCAGGTTCAGGGAAATGATTCGTCCCCTCTGTTCATCACTAATGAGACAACATCTGGAGTACTCTGTTCAGTTTTGGGCTCCCCAGTACAAGAAAGATCTTGAGGTTCAAGAGTGAGTCCAGCAGAGTGCTACCAAGATGATAACTGGAAGAAAAATCCCTAATGTTCGGAATCACTTCTTTATTCATTGCCAGATGTGTTTTGTTAAAGAGCATGTTTAATGTTTTCTAGTTACATTCATATTGTCTTTTTGACAAAGAATAAAGCACAAACTATGGTCACATGTACAGAAAATTAAGTTAAAGTGCCTTCTATATTTTTGTTTGTAAGGGAAGCAAATCATAGAAAGAATCAGTTTGGACCTTTGAAGGTTTTGTGGTCCAACCTCCTGTCAAAACAATGCGAGCTTCTAGTTGCATTCAACATCAAAGTTATATTAGGTTGCTCAAGGCTTTGTCTACTTAAGCTTTAAGTAACCCCAAGGGTGATTATTCCATAAACTGTGTGCCCATTTCAGTGTAAGACTGCTATCCCTGAAGAATATTTTTCCTCATACCGAATTGGGATTTCCCTTACTACAGTTTGTGTCCATTTCCTCCTGACCTTTCATTGGTACCTCCAGGAAGAGTCTTGTATCATCTTTGTTTAGAATGATCTGTGAGGTGTTGGAAAACACCTGTTATATCCTTAGCTGTCTTTTCTTTGAGCTGGACAAACTTAGGTCTCTTAGCCTGTCCTTAATCATCATGTGCTCCTGGCCCTCAGTCATCTTGGTGGCACTCCTCTGGACTAAGTGCAAGTCCACCTTACAATGGGGAACTAAACTGGGACACAGCAGGCCAGATAGTCTCACATTGCAGAATATAAGTGAAAAGACACCTTTCTCAGCCAGCTGGCTGCATCGGTATGTATGCAGTCCAGTGTGCAGTTAACCTTCATTGCCAAAAGGGAACACTGCTGATTCATGGCCAGCCTGTTCCATTGTATCTCCAGATCGTTCTCTGCCCCACTGCTTTGTGAGAGTTATTCCATCCTGGGTGTAAGACTTTCTGTTTGACTTTCATGACTTTTAGGAGGTTTCTGTCTGCCCATTTCTCCAGCTTAAAATCCTTCTGTGTGCTGGCCTAACCTTCCATTGATTCAACCACTTGCTCCAAGCTTGTGTCATCTGTGAACAAGCTATGATTAACAGTATTGGCCCCAATATTGAGCGTTGATAGCCACAGCTGAGATTTGTACTGCTGAGCACAACCCTTTGAGTCTGACGGTCCCAAGCAGCTTTCTACCTACCTTGTAATCCACTTAAGTCCAGGTCTCTGCTATTTGATTTGGTGTAGGAAACTGTCTAGAGAGCCTTGTTAAAACTGAAGTAAATTATAGCCACTGCTCTGTGCTAGTCCACTGAGCCAGTCATCTTGCAACTGAAGCTTGTCACGTTGGTCAGGTGGATTTTGCTCTTGATAAATCTGTTCTAACTGTTACCAGTCTTCTTGCCCTTTGTATACCTGCAAATAGCTTCCAGGAAACTTGCTCTAATTTTTCCAGGGGCAGAAGTAGGGATTCCTCTTCTTGCCCTTTGGAAGGTGGGCATGCCATTTGCCCCCCATCCCTAGTCAACAGGAGTATCTCCTGATCACCTCAAACTTTTGAAGATGTGTGCTCCCTCACAACAATGCCAACTGGCTTCCTCAGCATCCTTTCTGATTCAATGGACTTACGCATGTCCGATTTGCTTAAGCGTCCCCTACCTCTGTCTTCCTGTCCCGTAGCTGTACTTCACTCCCGCAGATTTTGATGTTTGGCACATGGGCATGGAAAGAGAGCAGTAAAGATTGAGGCAGAGAAGGTACTGACATCCTGAGCCTTTTCTATGTCCTTTCGCCTCACCTCATGAACTCCATTTTCCTTAGTCTTATTTTTGTTACTGATGTACCAATAGCAACCCTTCTTATTGCTTTTTGAACCTCTCCAGTTTCCAAATCAGTGCTCTTTTCTACCAATCTAATATACTGGCTCTACTATGTTGGCCTTTTTTCTTTTTTCTTTTTTTTTCTTTTTTTTTTTTCTCCCTCCCCCTGAGTCAACTGGGCATTGCTCTGGTAGCAGGTGCAGAGCTGCTTTGTCCAGGCGGTGAGTGGCTGATATGCAGGGGTGATTGGGGAGCGTGTGAATGATATTTCCTCCCCCCTATCCTGCTGTGAAACAGGAGATAATAGAAATCGTTAAAATGAACGAATCAGAATTTTTTTTTTTAAGGTCTGACTTAAAATTAAATGAGGTTCTCTGTAAATTTTATTTCTTGCAATAGTAAAGCATTGGATGTGAAAATCCTGAAAATACTGTCTAAATTTGCCTTCTTAATGTTCTTTGCAGCTTAAGATCTTAGCTGCTGTATTTCTTTATTTTACACTTGTAGCCTGTAATCTGCTATTTATTCAATAAATTTCCCTGATTTAACAATTTATTACATGTAACTGAGCTTTGCATTCTTAAATTAGTGATTAAATAATAATAAAATTTGATTAAAATTTATTTTAATTGTTCTAAACCTATTTAATTAAATTCTATGTCAGTATGGTTTTCTGGAGTGAATATTTGTATATGGTGTCAGTATTTATGAAAATGGCTAACTCTTTGTAATAAATTCTGAATTACCAGAGTGTGATAAGTATATGCATTATAAATACTTACTTGTAGTTTTTATTACCAGTTAAGAAGCTTTATTTGATGTATTTAATAAGAATTCAAGAAAATAAAACTAATTTGTGTCATTCAGTACTATAGTTTATATAGCTTTGAGTTTTGTAAAGTAAATTCACTGTTCTTCAGTTTCATTAGGAATTACTCTGAAGTGGTTCAGAGTTTATAAGTTTTGTCATTATCGGAGCAGAATTGCCCTCTGAAACAGAACAGTAAAACAGGAAGGAGTTTGAAACGTGCGTGTGTCCCTTTTATTTGGCTATAAAGGAATGAAACGTTCAGGAAATGCAGGTAGTGTTGTTTCCACATACCTTCTATGCCTGAAAATCTAACAGAGACAAAGAGTCTATGTATAGGTGAAAGGAGTTCTAGGACAGTGGAGTAGAACATTGCGAAAGTCTTTTATCTGTAGGGGATCACAAGTTCAGATTTCCTGCACTTCAATGTTGTTACCTTGAATTAGAAGCTGATTTTCAACTCAGGCAGAGAGCAAGTGTGTTCAACGATGTGTCAAAACAAGGAAATTGATACACTCATAAATAAGTAAAAGATAAGACCAATTTGACATGTTTAGTCTTGGTATAATGTTGCAGTCTGTCAGAACCCATGTAGTAAATATTCCGCTATTTATTTACTAATCTTTTCCAACAGTGACACAAAATGCCTGTTCCAGGTATCTCTGTTTGTGTCTAAGTTTAAGTATTTGTGTGCAGTGCCTAAGATAGCAGGGCCCTGTTTTCTATAGCTGAAGTGCTTAGTTCTTCAGGGTTCTGTGTTATGCAGTCATGAAAGACTTTCTGTTTCAGAAAGGATATTCTTATTTACTGTTAAGTACCTAATACTGATGTGGCTACCCTTTTCCTTTCATCCTTTTTACTTAATTTATTCAAAACTCCTTTGCTGAAGTTACCCTTGTCTACTTCACCCCAAAGGTATCATCGTCTTATTTGAATCTCCTCATTGGCTCTGCATATATGTTTTTGCTTTTTGTTATCACATTTAAGGTTCAACCTAATCTTAAGTGAAATCTCAGCTTTAGTTTCTGCTTTACATTTGCCCCTCTTCACACTTATGTTCTAGTCAATCCTCTCATCTTTCCGCTTCCACTGTTTTCTCCCTTATGTTTGCCCCTCCCTTCCTTCAGATCCTCTTTTGAAACATTTTTTTCTGATAGTTGTCTTACAACTTATAAACATTGCCATATCAAAACTACTTTTTGATGTCTCATAACTTTCTTGTCTGATTTGGTCTGGATTATGCTGGTTTGATGAGGTCCTTTACTGAACTTAGGCAGCAGAGTCAGAAACTGTGTGCAAGCCTCCTTGTAAGTCTTACTGTGTGAATGCAGACAGGAACCATTAAAAAAGCTTTCAGGAGCTTGGCATCTGTCCATTTCTGCTTACAAATGGCATGTAAATATAAGGTACACATTTATATAGAATTTTAGTAATAACTTCATAGAACCTGGAAAAAATTATATATAGGCAATACATCTTCATTGATAAATTAATATAACAGCCATAGCTAATTAGCTGTATCTGGCTTTTAGAATGTGCATAATGCTCTCATTTTAAAGCATGGCACCTGGAGAATGTGTTTGAATCAGAAATAGTGAATGAGGTTACAAAGGATCATTTTCTGTCTTTGGATGTGCAAGGTACTGTGTAAGCAAGATTTTTAATAAATTAGAGCTTGCCAGTAAGCTATATAAGTACACGTTTCCCTCTTTCATATGGACTTCTTCCTTTATGAGGGAGCAAGACACAAGTCTGAGGGTTTTTGTCCTGAAGTGGTGAGGAATTTTAATAATAAAAGATAACTTTAAAAAATAATTGCCAATATATAATATAAGGCAGTATGTTCTGTAATCTGTATTCTTAGCCAGAGCATTTCCTTTACAGTGAATTTGGAGGAGAGGGGAGAATTTGGAGGAGAGGAGAATAAAATCATATTTTCTCAGGAAGTGTAGGAAAACCTATAGTATAAAAGTGATAGTCTCAATCATATATATTCTCACTTTTATTTCTTCTTTAGGCATCAGTTTTCTAGTTTACTGACAGACTTGCCTATATTATAAAAGTAATAGTCTGAATCATGCACGTTACCACTTCAGTTTCTTCTTTAGACATCAGTTTTGTAGTTTACTGACAGAATTGCCTATACTATAAAAGTAATGGTCTGAATCATACATTATCACTTTAATTTCTTCTTTAGATATCAATTCTCTAGTTTACTATCAGAAATTTTAAATTTTTTCTGCAAAAAGTATTTAAATTTTTTATTTCTACATGTTCCTTCTCTGAGAAGGCTTTATATTGCAAATTGTTGCCAAATTAAGATTTAATTCTTGTATCATCCTAAGCATTCATGATTACAGCTTTACTTCATTAAGTTATGTTTGTAGTTTCTTTTTATTCTGTCTTTTTAGATCAAAGGAAGTAGTACATGGAAGTTGATTTAGAATAATGATGGAATACAGTATTACTTCCTGAATCTTTCAACTTTTCTAATGTTTCTTTATAAGTATTACGCTTTTACTCAAGTGTATGTATCTATACACAGTATAAGATAAAAAGACCATAAAATATTTTATCTTAACCTTTAAATGAAATTATGCTTTTTTTAGGTAGTATGTTGGTTAGCATAGTGACTGTATCTTCAATGCCTCCAAAACTTCTAGTGCACTGTTAAGTTTTTAACAATCGATAAAAATATGCAGTAGATTCCGTTATTTCAGAAAATGAAAGTAAATTCTTTGTTGGCTTTGATTTGCCTTTTTTTTTTTTTTTTTTGGTCACAATTAGAATAGAAATATTTGATTAAAAGAAGTTCTTTTTTAGCAGTTTACATCTATTTACCCTTTAGGTATTTGCTTTCTCACTCAGGGCTAATTTTCACTAAGCATCCATGACTTAAACTGGAAACAGACACATCTGCAAGCATGCAACATGACTGAAAATTAGGAACTTTATCTTTAAGTGCATTTTATAAAACTAGTTGAAATCTAAACCCAGTGAAAGTAGAGTGTGTGCTTCTTTTTGACACAATGCTATTCATAGATTTAGATTTGATACGTTTCTTGATATGGACAGAGGTTAACTGTTACATGGAACTGCTTTACTCATATCTTGAAGATCCGTTTCTGCTCACTAACATAGCTTGTGTCCGGGTAACATGACAGGATGACTCCTTTAGTTAAGAGGCCAAATATTAGTTTAGGTCAGGCTTCCCTTCCAGAGAGCTAATTCAGCAGAAAATGGTACAAGTCTTGTTGCTTAGACAGTGCTTAGGAATAGATCCCAGAGGAGCAGGGCTGGACAGTCTCAGATGGCAGCAAATGGAATCACTCTGACAGCCTCATTGGGTTTTTGGAGTACTGTGACGATATATGACGTTTTTCTAGCCAAAGTAGCAGGATTATCTAGCACAGGGCATAACTCATCTCGCTGATGGCTGAAAGGAAATAAAGCACATCTTCAGGACCAAATTTTGCGAAGAAAAGCTGTAATTGCATCTGGAAATTTGTTAAGGTTCATGATAACTATTATCTGCTGTATAATGCTTTGATTATGATTTATTAATGGGATTATAGTGCATTTATTAAGTGTTTCTGCCTGCTTAAAGTAGCAGTGGAGTCTCAATTGGCATTCCTCGTAATCACTTTGTATATGAGAGAGATTTATCTTGACTATTAATGTTTCAATTATGGATTTGGTTTTAAATGCATATAGTCAGTTTGATAAATCCATGTATTTTTACCTTAACTTTACCAAAAAAAACCCCCTGAAATTCAGAAGTATAATTCACAGAAAAAGATTTAAAATTGACATTATTTATAAAAAGTTTTGAGAAAGTTGGTTTTGGTAAACATGTATGTGTATTTGGGTATTTAGGTCTTTAATACATCAAAATGATACAATATATTGCAGTAATAAAAACTGTAAAAACAGAGAAGCCTAAATCCTCTTTGGTTTCCTGGCTGTAAATCAGAAGGAAGACCACAGAAATCAGTAGAGTTTTATAAAAGAGTGTAACTGGCTTAGATGGGAATTTTCTTTGATATTTCTTTTGAGTAGAGCTGCAGTTCTTTGGGAGAACAGGAGGGATTAGCATGAAAGTGATGAATACAGCTTTTTTTTTTTTTTAACAGCATTATACTAGAGTTTCCAAATATTTCTACATTAGTGTCTATATTGGAATGTCTAAGTCAGTAGAAGGAAGAGTGGATATTGGATATATATTTTAATGAAGCGTAACTTCTCCCCTTCTGGAAGGCTTTTGCACTGCTTTCTGAAAGGTTTCATTATCATTGCTCACAGTTGTTGGTGGTTCCAATTGTGAAGATAAATGTCAGAAATCCAAAGGTTAGTAGGATAATGTGGAGATTAGTTTAAGAAAGAAATCAATTGGATATTATGATTAATTATTTGTGAAGCCAGGCTATAAGGTAGACTTGACAAATTAAATTGGTTGTAATTCTTATATTAAAATTCACTCTTGCTGAACTCAAGAATGCCATTTAAGACATTGTTGAAAGACTTCACTTATTCATAGTTAAAGATTGAGATAAGGTGAGGCAATGCACAGCCTAAAAAACACCAGCAATGAATCTTCCAGTTCTGTTAAGGTAAAGACTCTGCTTTTAAGTGACAGCAGAGTAAAAAAGAAAGAGATACTAAAGAAAGGAGGTGAGGGGAAGAAGAGAGAGAGGGAAAGTAGAGGCCCTGCTTTTAAGTGATCTGTATTAAGTTAAGCTTCCATTGGAGTCAGTAACAGTTTTCTTGAGTGAGAACTGCTGCCATGTTATGTTCATGATGTACTGATGGCTCATGATTATTGTGGCGTGATGTTTTTTATTCCATGGAGGCATTGTAGTATGAATAATATTATGTAGCTATTAAAACTACAAGTACATTTGCTTTCCACAAATGATTTTGCAGATAAAATTATTTGAGTAGCATTAAAAATATGAAGAATTCAGATTCCCTTATGGAAATTTAGGAATTGATGTAGTAAATGTGACCCAAGGGTTTATCGTAAACATTGGTCAGGATTGTCTGTTTCAGAAGAGGAAGAGAAAGAAGTTATGGAATAGCTTGACTTGCAAGAAGGCTTTTTCTTTATCCCAGGGGGTGGTTGGCTTTTCTGAATAAAGAGGCTTTAATGTAATTAATTTCCTTTTTCCTAATGTAACTGTATATCTCATAATCTTGCTATTCAGAGCCTGTTGTAGTGATTTTTTGATACACAGACATTAATTCATAAAGCACGGATCATGGAACACCTCTAACATAACAAAGCCTTTTCATATTTTAGTGATTACATTTAATTTGGGGTGATTATTTGGAGCTTAAAGATTTTGTATTAAATTATACTTGTATTAAATTGTCTTTGCAGTAGAAGAGAAAGTGGGGGGAAGTAGGATCTGTAAACATAACTTTGTCACAGGGTAAGGTTTCCTATAAAATGACTTTGGCAAGTACAACTAAAATTAAGAAACCACACTAAGACAAGCTACATGGAGTAAAACATGGACATAAGCAGTAGTTTAAAAAGAAATCAAAAACATTAGAAACATTTGCATATGAGTTTTCTTTTCCTCTCTTTCCTATAGGACGACCAGGTAGTGAACCATTTGGCAGCAAAGATAATTGAAAATGTTAGCACTACTCTCTCTTGCCATGCAGAAGGATTTATTACAGGAGAAATCGGACCTGTCTTGTGGTACCTTTTCACACGTTCTACAGTAGATTCTTTGAAGATAACTGCTGTTTCGGTAAGGAATTTCCTTTTGTGATATAGAAATGCTTTGGGGTTTATTTTGAAAAGCATTCTGAATTGAAACTGAAATGGTTTTGAGCATGTTTTCTGTATGTATGTGTATTTATATTTCAGATTACATTAAAACATACTTACAAATTTTCTGAAATTGGAAAGTGCACATATTACAGTCCAGTGCCTATGAAGAGTTCTTGTGATTCATCATTTTCTGGAACATATATTTTCTTATGCTGGATCATGAGTTCTGTTTGAAAAGTTTAATCTTTCCAAGAATCAGATAAATTCTTGCAAAACTGAAATTTCTTTTTTGTGTGATGTTTTACATGAAAAGTGTTTATTATTTTTATCACAGACTTGCTTAGAAGACATATTTGAAACCATCATGTTACTTCCTATAAAATTGTCAGGGCTAGTCTTTGCCCTGAGTTTATAAGTTAATATAGGAGGATAACAAGACGAACAGAGCTATGACATGCAAGCAAAAGGTTTGGAACAAAAAGATTTGTGAGGTAGAAAATACTTAGCAGGGCTGTGAGTTTAGCCATATCTCTTGTTGACAAAACAAAAGCCTTACCCAGCAATACAGGTAATATTTTAGAACTGAACAGTAAGTTGACTTATTTTAAATGAAGTGTGATAACTGGATGTTCATTTCCTGGGTAGAGCTCAGGCTCACTAATGAATTTACTGTTGGCTTCCCAGATGGAAAATGGTAATGTTGCTGCAGCCATAGCATGTGCTTAGACACATGTACCATTGTGGTAATAAGAGAATTAAAAATATATCTGAAGTGTCACTGAGGAGATAAATAGTAGAATAAATTTATGATTTTTGAAAATATATGTATGTGTTAAACATTTACCTCGGTGTGTATTTGTAGCAGAGTCTTGCTTGGGAAATAAACTGCTCAAATACTGGGAAAATGTGTTGACCTTTTAGAGCAGTAAACTTCTGTAGCAATATACATGTTACAGAAGCCTTTGTTCTGTGGCACCTGTAATTCTTTGTAAAAACTTAGTCTTAGAACTTTTATGGGTAGAGGATTGTCGGTCTCTAAAAATGTAAAAGGTATGTGTAGCCTTTATACAGAGCGTTTATAGCTTAAGCCTGCTTGTAAGCCTGGCTGGTATGCTGCTTTTTCAGAAAAGCTCTTTTTGAGACTTTACCCATTTGATCTGTGAATTTTATGCTTACATCATGACTGTATATATGGTAAAAGACTGGACATTAGAGTTATGATTTCCTTTACTTATTCAGTATTTAAACAAGTCTGCTCAATCCTCTCTCCTACCGCTGCTTTTGCCATAGGGATGTTTTGTATCTTGTGCTTTCAGTTCTTGTCAGTTCATTAGACTGGGCAGTTGTTATTTGTTTGCTACTCGATCATAGCTCTTTATTTTTATTTCTTTCAACTTGTCCTGAAGTTTTCCTCCTGTTTTTCTTCTATCCACTTGGAGAACTTTGCTTTGGTGTTTCATGTTCCCTTGAGTCCTACACCAGACTTCCAGAGCTGCTCCGTTTGTAGGGGCCAGCTGGACAGTTACGCCTGTTTTCTGTGCCGCATTGAGCAGCATATCCCAGAGAAACAGTCTGTCCGAACTACATTCGGACACTGAGCAAAGAAAGATCACCAGAGGAAATGTCAGTGGGCATTTTTGATTTGGTAGGGGTTTTTGTCTGTTTGTTTTTTTGGTTTGGTTTGGGTTTTTTTTTTACCCCCTTGAGAAGTCGTTTTCTTCTTGGACAATATAGTGTGCTTGAGGTAGGCAAGAGCTTTTCTTTTTTTTGTTCCTCAGTAAGATGCAGAAGTTATACTTCTGACTGTCAAGAATACACATGTCATCAGTGTGGACTCACTATGACTTTTTGTGGCAGTGGGCTCAGAGGTTAGTATCATCAGTGCCATATGGTCTGCACACTTTTCCCTTAAATGAGGTTTCTAGTGACTATGAGAAGAGAGGGTTGTTTGTTCCTCTCTATCCTCAGCCTCTTTTGAGATCCCAGATCATTTGGTCCTCCCAAGGCTGCAAGATTGAGGTGAACCACTGAGAAGTATTTTCTTTGTCATAGTATTTATACTATGGGTTATTATTATTATGCCTCTTAAGCACTACTGGAGTTGCCTTTTTTTCCATAGCATCTGATGAGAAGAAAATCTTCATGCATCTTATCTGGAAGGTAGGAAAAAAATGTTTAAGAGGAAGCTAAAACCTGAGGACCTTATTGTACCTAGTTTACTTCCTTTTTTTTTTTCCTTTTTGTGTCTATTGACAGCTACTTACTAGTCAGCGAGGCTTTTTCAGTTGCTCAGTTCAGTCAAACAGTGCTGGTGTTTGTGTGATCTATTCCAAGTGAGGAGATTGAAAGTATCACAGATTTTTATTTCCTTCACCTCTTGTCACGGCAGCTGTGGTAGAGCAGCCTGATCTTTATGGGCTTCTTGCTCATCCAGGGATGTTAAATGCAGTGAAGTGTACAGTAAGTTACCGTATTTATACTGTAGTTCAAAACTGAACCATCTGGCACTCCTGAGTTGGCACTCCTAAGACTTGCAATGGTACTGTTTTTTCCAAACTCTTACCTCCTGATTTTTTTTCCTTCCTTTTATAACACAAATTCAAAGACTTAGTTGTCAAAGCTTATCAGTCCTCAAGAACTACTCTAGAAGCCCTCTTACAGATGATATAAGTTAGGACCAAACATTGTGTTTTAGGAGGTCATGAGCGCTGAAATTACCAGGATTCCCTAGAGAAACTCAGCTCATTTGTGGGACATCCTTTCAATGGCAGTTGTCAAACTAAGTAAGAAATATGCCTTTTTATCATTCTATTAACTTTTATCTCTCGAAGTTCCTTAGTAGTACATGCTTTAGTGTCGAGGCCAGTGTTTTAAAGAGATGGACAAGTTGTATGTGTACACTGAGTTCTGCTGACGCAAAAATTTCTTCAACATCTTGTGCAAATCTGCAGTATAAATGTACATATAGACAATATAAGCAGAGAAATAACTGTTCCCAACTAGTATTAGTTTTCCTGTGAAGGCAATAGGCTTACTGGAGATCATAGCTTTCCCTTGGGTAGTTACTGAGGTTTTAGTCATGTTGGAGGTAGGGCTTGCTCCAGACTAACATACTGGAGAGCTTTGAGTGAAAGCAGCAGTGAGGGGGACTGCAAGAGCAAGAGACATTCACTCTTCTACATCCTTCATCCAACCGCTTTGTTTCTTGTTTTTCTGGACTTCATGGAAATTATTGCTATCCATGTAGCCAGTTCCATCTCCTCCTTCCAGACAGATAATGTCACACAAATGTGCTTGTGTCTGAATGTGTTCCCGGATTTTCCCCTCCACTGTTTTGGAGATTGTGTCTTTCATCGAAACTAAAGAGATTTAATTATTTTATACCGCATGTGAAGTGAATTGGACAAAGAAGCTTCTAAAGTAGGATACACTAAGGTGGTACTTTAGTGTTTTACTACAAAGCAGCCAAAGGATTAGAGTAACAAGAGGGTGAACTTATTTGCTGGATTTATTACTCAATGCCTGATATAAATCATAGTTATGTATTAATACCGCTGGGATATCTGGGTATATAATCTTAACTTTAGAAAAAAATAATCAACATTGAAATCTAGCACAGGCAAATCTTTTACCAACTGAAGTTTATAGAGATTTCAGTGACATACTAATTTTTACAGTAAAATACTAATATATTCTCCAGCTATATTGTACTATACAATTTCTGCTTTCATTAAATTGTTGCTATAGATATGTAGGCATTTTTATTCTGCATGACCACATAAATTGAGATCATCAGTGTCCTATTTTATTATGCAGTCATTCCTGCCTTGTTTGAATGTATCCTGAAGAATTTATTCTTGACTGACATCTATATTCACATGTAAAAATACACTTCCATTAAGAAATACATGTGTTGTATCCTTACCTAGAGCTAGCAGGCTGTCTGCACAGTACAGCAGCAGTAAGGCACTATGGAATTTTACTTAGGATTATTTCAATCAATAATAAAAATATATCAAGAAGATTCTCTGTCTTCACTCTCTGGAGTCAAGAAATGACACTTTACCTTGTCCTGCCTGTCAGAGGTGGCAAATGGGGACTGTGTCTCAGTATTTTTGCTCACTTTGGAGTCCAGCATGCCTCAGGTAAATATCACAGATTTTGCCTGTAGGAAAGCTATATCTTTTTATCATTTTCCTAGACTCAGAGAAGAAATAATTCTGTGAGATGTCAAAGTGACATTCTGACAAGCTCAGCAGCAGGAAGAATATTTTCTTTCCAGTATGCAGAAATTTTTTTCCTTTTTTTAATTTTGTTTCTAAGAGATGTTTTTTTCTGCTGGAGGAGGAGTAACAAAACATAAGCCACTTAAGTGCAAACTAATTTGGGAAAGTTCGATGCAATTTTTTGGGGGTTTATTTTTGTCTTGGTTTGGTTTTTTTCCTTAAATAATTGATGCTGAATAGTTTCTTTCAGAGACTTGGGTATTACAGGTGCATTAATGCATTCGTTCTCAAACTTGAGAGTCATGGAGTATATCCTGAAAGGGTGAATGTTATCCAGCCACCATATGGTATGTAAGACCAGAAGGCAATAGATAAGGCATAGATAATGATAGAATCATAGAATATCTCAAGTTGGAAGGGACTGATAAGGATCATGATGCTGGGGTTGGAGCTGCTGGGAGAAAAGGTGCTGGTTAAGGCTGGGCAGAGAGCAAGGACAGAGAAGTCAGTTCCAGGAGAGGCTCTCCTGGTGCCGTACTCTCACCGTGGTCGTTCCCTGTTTTGTTTCCAAGACCACTGCTGAGAGATGACAGTGTGAGCTCTATTCTCACCTCCTCTCATCATTGCTTCCCAATTCCTGCTCCTCCACCTTTTGACCTATCTCCATCTGCTCGCCTCAGATACTGGATCTACTGAAGTGATTGGGGATATTTTGTCTTCTATCCCCTATCAAACTCTAGCTTCTGCTTTTCTACTGAAGCATTGGTTTTGCTCATACAGCAGAGCGCCCTGTGACATACAAGCTAATGCGAGTTTAAAGCTTCTCCCCTTGGCTGTCGGTGGACTGGAGCTTTCCTTCTGTCCCCAAAGCTGCAGTATGATCCTAGAAGACAGCCATGTCTTTCCTATCATCTTTGCCTGGAGGCTATCTGATTGTCTGTGGCTGTGGTCACCCTTGTTTGACCAGGTTGAGATAATAATTCCATTAAATAACAATTTTTTTTTTCCACTTTTGTAGGCTTTATGCAGAATTACTCGTTGCTCACCTAATGCTTTCCAGAGTGTCATTGAAAAAGTGGGATTAACAGCTGTACTAAATTCCTTGGCAAATGGAATATGCAAAATTCAACAGTACATGCTCACCATGTTTTCGGCAATGTTGTCATGTGGGATTCATCTACAGAGGCTGATTCAAGAAAAGGTTTGATTTCAGATTAATAATATTCACTGGCATGGAATTTCGCCAATGGGAAGTCAAAGTTGGCTCTGGTGGTGTTTTTGTGTTTTCAAAATGCTTAACTTAGTGACACATATCTCAATAGCAGGAAATGAGGAATGTGTTTATTTTACATTTTTATTTGCTTAAAATCTAAATAATGAGGTGTATAGTTTTTCTTTCTTTCTCACAGATCTTCAGGGGATGGTACATATGGGTATATAAATTGCTACTGCAGCTAGAATTCAGTCGATTCAGAGAACTCTAGCGTGACCATAACTGATAACGGCCCTAAGGAAAAACAATAAGGAATGGATGAGGACAGCTATTTGACATAGCTCTCTTAAACATTTAAAAGAGAAAATAATGAGAGTCCTGATTGAATCTAAAGCTGTACTTTATGCTCTCCTTAAAGGACCTTAGGCCAATTTGTAAGTGAAATGTCTGCAGAAATTAGCATTTTAATAACCTAGAGTTTCCTTTTTAATGTCACTGAATAAAACTACTCATTCCGATTTATGTCTAATATAATTTTTGGAACAGATGATTAAAAGCTTTCTATTTTGATCACCAAATTATTCTGTGTTTAGAGAAATAGTGTTTATTTTTTTGGCAGTAAGTCTGCACAATTCGTAAACAAAAGTAATCCCTCTCTGCTTGGAAAAGGTAAAAATCACAAAGAAAACAGGAACTCTAGTTTGTGTTTTCATCAGATACTCTGTTGTAATGTATGCTGTAACCTGAGAGTCATCTTGACTATAACGACCTATTAGGCTTTAGTGGAGAAATATTATTTTGGTTTCTCTACACATTGTTTTAACGACAGTGTTTAAATTAAAAAATAATCTGTTTTCCACCCATCTCTTCTTGCAGCCTGAAATCACTCATTCTCTTCCTAAAAGTCATTTCTGTGCCTTGTCAGAACTGCCGATGTGTCTTTATAAATGCGTGTCAGCTGGCCTTAAGCTTGCCACAGAATCCACTATCACGGCACTAACAGGTGGCAAGCTGTCCTGTAATGTCACAGCTTCTAATAGTGCACATTACTGTGAGTTGGTGCTCTGTTTGGAGAAGCGTCTTCAAAAAATACACACTTGAACATGCAGCGAAAGAATGCAATGCCTAACAAGCATATAGCTACAGCATAATGTTTTCTGTGAAGAATTTCTTGTTTATATAGGACTTACATTGCTAAAAAGACTCCCTTTCTGATACTGCAGTTCTTCTGAACTATTTTAATCGAATTTTTGACATATTATAAAGATAATAAACTCTGAAATTCTCCAAGTAGTTATAGGAAAAAGGAAAGTATTTTGTTGGCATGCAGTACAGTAATGGCTGAAACTTCATGGGTTTAAAATTTCTGCTTAATCATGAGTGAATTGTCATCGGTGTATTGTGAGCAAGTGTTGCAATTTTGCAGGTTAGAAAATTTAAATATAGACAAATATAGACATTCTTTTAACAGCATACATCAAACCAATGATAGAAGTGGGAATGGTACCCAAAGCTGTAACTGAAGAAACATTGTACTTTAAAAACTGGTAAAGAGGGTCTGGTTCTACTGTATATGCCCACATTTGGTAACTGTATCTGCCTTACAGCTCAGATAAATCTATATCTCACAGAATGTCTATTTTGGTCAAATTAGGTTGTAGGATTTTGCAAGCAGAAACTAGATTTCTATTTTTTTGAGTAGGAATCTAAAAATATAATCCTGCTCCTGAATTGAACTGCCAGGTACTATCACATTACATGGACTAATAATATTTTAGTGCTGGAAACTGAATTTAATAATCCGTGCACTTTTCAGTATTCCATGAGCATTGCACACAAGTCCACCTTAAGAGAAGGGAAAAGAAAAAACAAGTGGGTAGTGTTGACATACAAAGTATTTTGCCTTCCATAGAATTCTTGTATACTATAGCTTAAGAGGCAGAAGGACCTCAGTGTTACACAGAAGGTAATGACAAGGTTGTGACTACCTTTTTAATACAGCTGCAAACCAACATATTAAAAGTTTCTAAAAGATGTAAATTCAGGACGGAGATCACTTAGCTTTGTATATGTTATCTGGAAACTCCCTTAGCTTACAAGACTTAGGGCTGCCCTTGTTTTCTACTCACTTCAAGAACAGCAATAAAAGCAGTTACAAAATAAAAGCAGAAGATAAAGGAGAAATGCAGTTCTGTGGTCATCTGCGCTAGTATAAATCTTCAGAGAACTACAATAGCTAAAACGGTCTGTCTTTTGTCACTCTATGATACAGAACCTTTCTATTTTAGTTTCTTGTCTTGGAAACAAAAAAAAGCTGAAATTATGTTTTTAAAGTAAAGTAGGGGGGGGAATTAAAAATCTTGGACACACTATAGCAGTAAATAAAAAAAACCCATTGCTAATTACTTTCATCTGGCTGTCAAGATTCAACTTTGAGTGAAAACCAGTCATATAACTTTTTGAATGCAGTTAGGTACTTCCAGAGATCAGATAATGAGGTGGAGTGTTTTTTATTTGTTTGTTTTTTCTTGAGTGCTAGTAAGTAAAATTATTCAGATAGTTACAGCAATATGTTGTCACAACTGCATTGTTTCTTCTCTTCTCTGCACCATTGGCTATAGTCTCTTTTTATCTCCAGTCATATCCAATTATGGCCCTGAAAAAAAGTATTATAAATGCGTTATAAACGTTGTCCTCATATTTCAGTTACTTTTTTCAAGTCATTTTGGATGTCTTTTACCTGAACGTAGACAAGTAGCTACCTCTGATATTGATGGTTTTGTCAGTATCAATATGAATTAATAAAAAGATATAAATGTCTTTAACAAAATCTTTGTAACTCTTAACTTACAATATGGAGGCGTTTCCAATGCATGGGAAGGGAATTTGAAAATACATGACAATACAACAAATGATTGCTCTTGCAACTTCAGTTCCTGTATCGTGAAACAGTGGTCTAACTGTTCTCCCCTTGTGTAGCCAATTCAAAAACATCATTGCTTTTTGTGATTTGTTTTAAACTTGCTTTGTAGTATTATTAAAAGTATCCAATATAAAATCATGATCTTGTTGCAGTCAACAGTGCATTCACTTGCAATGAAAACAGTGTCCTTACCCTGCAGAGTCTCCATGGATACATCAAACAGTTTCAGGGGAGGGAAGAACAATGTAATGGTGAAATGATTAATAATTAATGTATTAGATGGTATTTCAGCATTTTTGGCTTTTCTGATATATTGAATTCTGCAGGTCAGCAGAGATGTGCTTCAGAATTTCTTTGGATAAAGTGTTGCTGTTTTGCAGTCCTGAGACCAGACAGAAAAGCAAATTCCAAAATGTCACATTTATTTCTTAAGCCAGATTGTTAATCATTCCAAGATAAGTCTAATGTAACTGATTTTAATTGACCACGTTGTCTTAACCCATGGTAACCCCCACGTGTAGTGTTGAAATAGTCTTGCTTTCCAGAGCATGAGAGCTAAAAGTAGTCAGATGTGCTTTGGCTTGTAGTTGCATGTGTCTTTGTCATGGCATCCCTGTGCTTGGTCTATCAAGTCCGTTTATGTTAGCAGGGAGTGTTGCATTACGTATACTCCTTCAATAAGTCTGAGGCTTTATGGGGTTTCTTAACGTAAAAACTTTTTTTGGTTCTTTTGAGTAATTTCATTAAAAAAAAAAAAAACACAAACAACCCCAAACCTCACAAAACCCCACTTTATTAAAATTGAAACATATGCTTTTAGTAGATTGTAATTTAAGAACTTTACTGCTGCAGGTTCATACTGGAGGAGCTGCAAGTCATGCTCCACGAACTGTTGAAGTGTTTAGAGCAGTAAACTTTACACAGCTTATTCTTATTAACCACAAGATTGAGGAACTCTTTATGAAATAAATTACAGAAATACAACAAAACAGTTCTAGAATAATTAGTAACAGTGTTTTTCTGGGATTTCTGTAGTTACTGTCTATGCTGTCTGCTTTTGAGGGCAGTGTTAAAATGGTATCACAGTAAAAGCTGATGGTTTATTGGCCAACTCTTACACTCCAGTTCTTTTTCCAGTCTCTGTAAAGAGGTATAGTTAATTGTTGCAAAAACTGTCTGTAATAAATTACATTCAGTGTTGATTTTCAGTTTTATGACAATGAAGTTGCCTTTCAGTTATTCTGTCAGCAAGAGAGGGAATTTGAGTAATACTTGGTGTGTTAAATGTGCATCACACAGCAGGATTGTAAACTTTGTACACAACATGCAGGCATACACTGTGCACCTCTTTATTCTGTAGTGTTGCTCCCTTGAGAATCCAGCTTGAATGTTTGAAGCTAGTTTCTGTTGATGGGGCCATTTGTACTAAGTCTAATCCTTGGATAGAGCAAATTGACTGTTCGTGAATTCTGGCACAGTTTTTAAATCTGTGTTGCTGTTGGTTTTTTTTTTTTTTCTTTTTGAGGAGAGATTTGAAGTAGGGCTTGTGTTTTCAGAACAAGGCATTCCGATCAAGAGCTGATCCAAAAATACCATTGCTGCTGCCAGCAAGGTCATCTTTGAGGATGGATTTTTTGGTGTGGTTTTGTGTTTGGGTTTTTTTTTGGTTGTGTGGGTTTTGTTTTTTTTTACCAAATATCCCAATTGGTCATCATAGAAGAGTACAGATGAGTAGCACATATTTACATATTTTTATTCCTCAGAGGGAGAGGATATTCCATATGTTGTTTTTTTTTTTTTTTTCCTCCTTTGGTTCTTCAGGAGTTACAACATATCATTGGACAGAGCATAAACGATCCTAATCTTATGCTTTTTACAACTCATAGTACCCAATTCTGTTATCATAATATGAGAGCTTTTTTTTTCCTTCCACTGATTCTCAGCTTTATTCCCTTGGTAGCTGAGGTAGTACGGGGGGTGGGGGGAGGAAAAAAGCTGTGATTTCAGAATCCAGTCAGCTAACCATTGTTAAAGTTTTGAAGGGAAATATTTTGTGGTTATTCTTTATTTATCACTGTCCTTGTTAAACACAAGATTATTCTTTCATTTGCATTTACAGGAAGGAAGGAGTTAGCAAGGAACTTAGCATCTTATAAATTGACTTTATCATAGGAATAGAGGATAGTCATTGGATTAGGGAAGTCATGGCTCCTTGCTGCTTGCAGTTTATCCTTTTTCTTTTTTTCCAAGTCCTAATTTGAGTTGTTCCTTGAAAAGGTGTTCTTCACTTTATGAACCCCCAAAAAAATTAGTTTAGATAAGAACAATCAGAGAAGGTAGAAAAAGTTTTGCCATTTATTTGGAGCATCTGTTGTATAATTTGGGGTTTGATGTAGACATGGTTGTATCTAACAAAGGTGTTGTTTTTAATCTTCCTGCATATATGGGAATTAATAGGTAAACATTTAATTGTATTTGTGCTGAAATAAGCCTTCTTTTAAAATAAATATATTAAAATATCCTACATTTATCCTTAAGGTAATACATTTTGAAATATAAGTTCTATCACATTTTGTAGTTCATTTTGTACCATTTTGGACATACTACATTAGATAGTGTTTACTTGTTGCGGCTCTTAAGAAGAGGTACAAAGCAGCTTTGCACTGGCCAGTCTGTCTTGGACAGAATTTATTTAGTAGTGTTTTATGGATTTTTTTGTTTGTTTATTTGTGGTTTTTTTTAATTTGTTTGTTTGTTTTGCTGTAAGTGACATGAAAAGTACCTTACTAATACAGAATGCATGTGAAAATGACCAAATTTTAGATGTATACAGTGCAAGTAACCTTTTTCCATAAAGTAATATTAATGTATTTGTGTTTGTTTCCATCAAGGATTTTGTGACTACAATTACTCGTTTACTTGAAAGTCCTTCAACTTTTATTCGAGCAAAAGCCTTTCTTGTCCTGCTACAAGTTTTAGTTAATAACAGGGAGATGTTGCTACTCAGTTGTCAAGCAAGGTAAGGTGATAATGGAAGATAATTAGAGATGTAATGTTTATTTTCAAAGTCATGCCTGAAATACTTTAAAATCTGTGGTATTTTTGAGCCAGTGTTTTAGGAATGAACTATTGTCTGTGAAATATGAAGCCTTTTATTCAGGAGAATTTCAAGAAAAGAGTGTTCTCTTTTGTCTGGGGTCATCAGGTGATGATTACAGAATCCCAGGCTGGTTGGGGTTGGAAGGGACCTCTGGAGATCATCCAGTCCAACCCTCCTGCCACAGCAGGGTCACCTACAGCAGTTGCACAGGATCTTGTCCAGGCGGGTTTTAAATATCTCCAGAGAAGGAGATTCCACAACCTCTCTGGGCAGCGTCTTCCAGTGCTGTGCCACCCTCAAAGTAGAGAAGTTCTTCCTCATGTTCAGATGGAACTTCCTGAGTTTCAGTTTGTGCCTATTGCCCCTTAACCTGTCACTGGGCATGCACAAAAATGTAACTTCTGAGCAAAGTCTTTGTTATCTGTCCGCACCTCCCATATTTTTTAAATTTTCAAATCTTGTATATGCCCTCAAAGGAAAAGCTTTACCTGGAGACTTATTACAATTTCCAGAGATTGCCAGAAAAATAAAAGATGTCCCCACAGTCTCTGGGAAGTGCAGCTGAATGTGTTGCATCTGGGCTGTTGCAGAGGTGAAAGGTAGTGACCGAACGGGTCTTTTGATTTACCTCTTTCTTTGTCTCTGTAGCACAGTCCAGGAAGGATAAGGTGAGTAGTAGTATTCTGTAACAATCACGCATTGTTTACAGACCTAATCCTGCAAAATGCGTTCTTAGGTAGTTTTTATTTTATTCAGTAAATCAACTTTTTCATGGAAATACACGCTTCCTAGGATAAAATCTTGTGTTTGCGAGTCCTGCAGTTTTGTTATGTAACTTGAGGCAGTTTAAATAACTTATTTTCATACTTCTGTAAAAAAGCATTGATTATAAGAAGGATATTTAAAAAAAAAAAGAGACAATAATGAAGTACATTCTTAAAATCCAGAGCATGGATTTCACTCAACAGTGACTGATGGTTCTTTGCACAGGACCCCTAGGGAATTTGAATGTGAAACAAAGATGTCAATATTATGCCCCTAAAGGGAAGTCTGGCCCTTCTGTCTATTCAAATGAACATTTTAAAATATTGCCTGAAGCATTCTGTTACAGGTGTATTATTAAAGCAATCTCTTGTAAGTTAGCCAATGGCTAATAAATCAGCTACCATAGTTTACTATGAGAAATGTCATTCTGCAGAACAGTGTAGCTACACAGCACCTATCAGAATGTAAGCATTGGGTTGGTCTTTAGAAATCTTGAACACCAGATTTCTAGAGAAAGGATGTAAGGCTAGTTTGGACTTTTATCTCTTTCAATATGGCCATTCTAACTAGTGCTAACATTTTGATAGGCCGTAGTATGATTTACATAGTGTGATTTTTCTTGACTGAAAGATTGATCTCTTGTTACATTGACTTAAATTATTCTTGCTTTTGGAATTTGTACATGTTGAAAATGAATGTCTTTAGTCTTTTGCTCATACTGCACATACTGGTCATATATTTAAAAATGACCTGAATTTTAAAACTAATCTCTTTGTCTAAGTCTGCAGAGGGATTCACTCCTTATGTTAGCATCATAGATTCATTTAAACTAGTAGAGTTGCACTTACTTGTAGTAGCTTAAGGGTTTCTTTCCTCTTGTTCTTTGACTCAGTCATTTGTGTTATTTTTAAAATTGATTTATTTGAAAGGAAAGGTCTAAAATTTCAACAAAACTCCAGAACCAAAATTAATGTATTGTCTTGATTGCAACCACAGATACTACCAATGTCTGGTTCAGTAGTATTTTTGAGATATAGTGTCATTTTTTTTGTTACGAGAGGTAATATTTTGCACTTGCTTAAATGTAGACTCGTGATGTATATTGAAAGAGACAGCAGAAAGACCACGCCAGGAAAAGAGCAGCAAGGCGGCAGTGAATACCTGTCAAAATGCCTGGATCTTCTCATCTGTCACATTGCACGAGAGCTACCAGGAATTCTAGGTAAATTCAGTTGGTTAACTGAAGAAATCTTATGTTTGCTTACTCCCTTGAGAAGCAAATTATCTCCTTACATATACAGGTGGAAAGACTGTATTGTCTGATTATATAAAGTTTGCATGATATCAGTTTCATGAAGTTTTTTAGTTATGTTATGATCAGGTATTTTCCATTGGAATGCATGATTTCCTATATTAATGTTTCGTATTTGTTGAATGGTAAGCCCCATCAACTCAGTCAGGAATAAGGCCCAAATGTACAAAAAGTTTTATCAATTCCAGACGTTGAAAAACCTAAGAGCAAATTTGCCTCATAAAGCACAGGGCTAGGAGAGATGCAACAGGGCATATCTGTGAGTACATGTTAATCACTTACACTGAAACTTATATGTTGAGTATTTGCAGGCAATTTTTCTGGAAAATTTCACCCTAGATACTTCAGTTGTTCTAGATATCTGAAACTGATTTGCTCATGCATAAGAAAAGGACATCAGACACTGAGAAGACATCAGTGCTACCTCAGCCCATCCCTTACACTTAGGAATAAGGGCTTGAAGTTTCAGCAAAGTGGCTTTTTTGCCAAGGATATGCATTTGGACAATTTTGTGAATATCTGTTCAAATTTTACTAGTATGTGAGCCTTTGGAATGATAAAAAGCTACTTTGAACTACTTTGAGCTACTTTGAGTTAGGGAGGAAAGGGAAAAAGGAGGAAGGGAAGTGGAAGGGGAGGGAGAGAGAGGAAGGGAAGAGAGGAGGGTAGGAAGAAAGAGAAGGGAAGAGCCTGAGGGAGGAGAAGGGAAGGAACTGAGTGGAGGGAAGGGCAGAGGGGGAGAAGGGATGGAGAAAGAGAGGGGGAGAGGAGGATGGAGGGAAGGAAAGAGGGAGAAGAGAAGAAGGAGGGGACGAGAAGGAAGGAAGGAGAAAGTATGAGATTGGTGTGGCCAGTCTGAATCATCAATAAAATTCCTATTAACACTTCGGCCTGTGAGAACTCCCAGAGAATGGAGTAAGAAAGCTAAACAGGAAAACAAGGAAGGAAATGCTGTGAGTATTCAAGAAAAGAAAGGGAGCAAACCCAACCCTCATTGTGTATGCTTTGTCATTAAATGATAAAATGTTTTTTTCCATAAAATTATTTTCTCATGAGATGATAGTTGATTTATTTTTCATCTTTTCTACATTATCGCTAGAATATTGAAAATGAAATGGTAGCACTACAAAGGTCAGTAGACCTAAATGTCATGCTGCTATTTTAAAAGAAACTTTACTTCATATGACAATGCAAATATTTACCTTGCTGCAAGCCCCTCATCCCTTTTTTCTAACTAAATATCAGGTTCGCATATTGGCTATATTTCAGGTTTTGGAAGTCTCAGACTATAAATGTTTGAGGCAGAAATTCACCTCCTGCTGTCTGTATGTACTCTATGCAACTAATAAAGTAGGCCCTGACATTTCCTCAGAACCTGAAAGTACTATACATCAAATATATAGTTACTATCATTATTACACATAAGACATCAATTGCTTTAACATGTATTCTGCTGGGGTTTTTTTACTACTGTTGTACAATTTCAATGTATTGTTGACAACTGATATATCAAGCATAATTTTTGCACTTTGTTATCCTTTCCAAGATAGATTTGTGTGTTAATTTTTTTATATTTTTTTTTAATTAAAATTAAGCTATCTGTCCATATTTGTCCACATTTGTCAGAAGGCTTTTTCTTTTTATTTTGTGAGTATGATGAAGGAACATATTCTGCTCGAGGAGGTAAAAGCTATGGGCTCCTAAGAAAAACAACCAGATTTGCAAACTGGAACAGTTAAAAACAATTTAACTATTGATTTAGAATTAATCATAGCTGGCTTTTTTAACATGCATCTATGTAAGGTCTTTACTGATCCCATCTTCTTCCACCAGATGTAGCTATAAACCAAATAGATTAACAAATTGTAGAAATTTGCCTTAAAGATACATCTAAAGAAATGAAATAAATTGTTAATCTTGTGTTAAAAGTTTTCAATTGTTGTAGATAAGAAAGTAATTTTACTTCTGCATTTATAATATTTAACCTATTTCTAGGAAGTAGATATAAATTGCTTAGATCATGCTAAAAAGTGAAGTAACCATATCTACCTATTTATTCACTGCAAAATTGGCAAATGTGATGATTATTTGGCCTTAAAACATAGAAAGAGAATAGAATGTTCAGTAAATTATTTGTTGCTAACCACAGAGAGGTCTTGTTGAATTACAGCATTGTGAGTACTTCGAAACAAAAATGTGTTGATGAAAAAACAGTATTTTGGTTTATGTATTTGGAGAGTTTTAGGCAATGCTTTCTTCTTCTTGAGCAGTGTATTATAGAACAAGTGAAATATTTAAGGCTAGGTATTTTTACAACCTACTTTAGTGCCAGGCTCTGTCATTTCTGCTTATGTTGAAAGTTGAACTCCATGGGAGCAGAAGAAAAGCACTGGTATTATTCAACATGAGTAAACTCTGTGACTTAGTCTGAAAGGAAAGGCCTTCTCTGGCATGGAAAACAGATAAAATACCGAATCGCATCCTTTATTTGTTTAATGTCTATGTGATTTCCCCTTTACAGTTTTGTGCAGCTCTCTCATTAGGGAAAAAATATGTTAAGTGTTCTTTCAAGACAGGATTTTGGCTTTTAATATTTTTGGGCTATAGGGACAGAATTTTCCTTCTTCGCCTGAGAGCCTTGACTTTTCTCCTGCTGCTGCTGTTCTTTATCCCATGCAGAAAAGGTCTTGCTTTTCTGAGACAATAGTTAATGTAACTCAAAATTAGCATAATGTTCCTTGATTTTTTTTATATCTCTTCTGAAGTTTGAAGTATGATTTTCACTATTGCAATTACAATTTTGTTCCCTCATTATTGTGTCTGAGGTTTGTTATGGAGGCAACTAAGTTCACGCATTGACCTGCTGCTACCTCTTTTGTAAGAATGTGAGAATTCCTGTTGCTTTAGGTCACTTGTGTCCTTGTTGAACTTGTGTATGAGAATATGTGTGTGCATGGCTGGCAGAGGGATCTTTTGGAAGGCAAGGGGGAGGATGTTTGTTTCTTTCTTCCAGTGGTACTATGCTGCAGGAAAAACATACTGCTTTGAGCATTATGTCACTGACTAATCATGGCAAATTCTGCTCTTGGTCAGCTGGAAGTCATGAGAATTTTGCGTTGTATTTCACTGGAAATCGCATCCATAGAATTTCAAGAGTATAGTTCCATGCGTATGTAACCACCTAAAGCCAGTATAAGTCCACCCTACCAAGAGGGCTAATTTCATCTTTGCTTCTATACCATCCTTATATTTCTGTCCTCACCGTTTTGCCAGAGGTCACGTTTGCACGCCTGTCCCAATAGCCAGAGCAGGGAATTGGCCTGGCTGAACACTGACATAGGAAAGAAAAGTGCTGGATCAACCCAATTTATCATGCAGTCACATGAACACTACTTTCGGCAGGAGGGAGAAGACAAGATTGAACAGAGGATGCTGGAACAGAGATGTTTTATGTCATTTGCTGTTGTTTAGTAAAGCAATTATGTTGGCTCAGTCTGAAATCTTGTTTTCTGTAGGTGACATTCTCACTGCCTTAACTAATGTCTCTGGACGTAAACACCCATCAACAATTCAGGCCAAACAGCTGAAGATGTGCCTTCCTATGATGCCTGTAGTGCTTCATCTTGTGACATCCGAGGTAGATTTCCACTCCGCCCCCCCCCCCCCAAATTGTTAAACAAAGAACAAACTCTCGCAGTTTCCCAAACTCTAGTTTTTGCTGATCATGATCAGAGTGGATAAAATAGAACTTTTATTAGTGTGTAGATATGTTGATGAGTATTCCAGCTATGTAACAGCATTAAAGATGTAAGCCTTATTTTTGCACATTGTAAGACAACTCTAGTGGTAGAAGCAAATACATATTTTGTCCTCATTTTTTAACATGGTTGTGAAATATGTTTTACTCTTTCTGATCATAAGAATATGCATTTAATGTAATTTTTCAACTTTTACAAAATTCAAATAGGTATTTCATCCCCAGATAGTCACAGAGGAGTTTCTTTTCAACTATGGGACCTTACTTGTGAGTATAACCATCTAAGTTAAATATTGTTTACAAAATATACATATGCATAAAATTTGGGGAGTTATTTTAAGGTAGTAAAATTACATTAATTTTATAAATTGGAGAGATGATTTTGTTCTGAACATAAAATATAAGCTTCGATTATATTCAAAACTTTATATATTATCAGAATATATTTTCTGTAGTAATCTATTGGGTCAAAGGGAAAATATACTATTCTGTGTTCAAGTATAGAGAAACTCTGCACGTCTGATTAAACTCAGAATTTCCTGCGTGTTTTATTTTAAAGTAGAAAAGTTTAGCTCTAAATTACACTGCATATTCATTCTAGAATTTTACACTAGTATTTTATGAGTAGAAATGAAAGATAAATTATAATCTAATCTATACTTAAGGTATTCTTTCCTTTTGTCACCTTTTTCTTCTTGCCAGTACTTTTACACTCTATTTAGTTGATGAAAAGCTGAGTATTGTAAGCTACAGAGCTCTTAGTCTCATGTTAACATCTACAACCTATTTATGACATTAGCAATAGAAAATGAACTTTTTAACTGTACCATAGGATAGTATAGCAAAAATGAAGTAGTTCTGTTGTAATGTTTCCTCATATGAAAATAGGTGTTTCTGCTAAATGAGAAAAAAGTGTGTTCTAAAGTTGTGTATCAGAGTTAAGCAAATACTTTTAAGTACATGGATTCATAAATGACAACTAGGTATTTACTTCCACAATAGCATGAAGAAATGCTTCACTATAAACAGCTAGGTTAAAGTTTACTGTTCAGATTCACTTCTCTTGCTCCTTTGACTCTTGATTCCAAGAAAATGTGGGTTTAATTTAGCTCCACTAAACTATTTGTGTAAAAATTAGCATTAGAATGAAGAAAAAAATTTTAAAACTGTAGATGTTGAATTACAAAACCTTTCATCACTTTGAAGCATTTGTAAGTAGGCAGTAGATTTATTAATGGTTTTGGACTGACCTTGTAGAAGGTGAGATTCTTCTCTCAACAATATAGGTACAGCAGACCAGGTACAATGTAAATTTTCTTTTGATGTTACTCCAGCTTGCTTGAACTACTGACTGAAGAAGTCAGGCTAGTTCTACTAGCACAGCTTTTCTCTCAGATCAAGGACGACAAGATTCCTTCACTGAGTATATCCTGCATCTTGTCCTTCTGTCTCCATTGAACAAGGCAATTCAGGAACTTGCATCTACTATTTCAATTTGCACACGGAAAAGGAAGGGGAAGTAGCATATCTGAAAAATGAGTATCAAATTTGAATCCATTTTATATAACTGTGTTATGATATGACTAATATAAATCTGGAAGAGAGAGTATCCATTCCACCAGGCAGCTGGCTGCTCTGGAATTCTGTGTTTAGCAATGTTCCCACTGACATCTATAAAGGGACATTCAATCATCAGCTTGTACCTTTTCAAAGTACCGTGCTATAATTGAGGCCTCTAAGACTCTAGCAAGTCAGTCTTCCCTGTTTGTTGTTTTTTGTTGTTGTGTTTTGTTTTTTTTTTTTCCCCCCTGATTTATTAAAAAAATGCTCTTAACAATAAGAAATTATTAGGAGTAGAAAGATGTGTGCTTGGTATCTGGAAGGAAAAGTATAGTTATTTTCCTGTAGCTGTTGTTCATTGAGAATTTTTTTCTTGCTGCTTTGAAGTTATTTCCATCATCACTGTAATTTTCAGTAGTGCTGTGCAAAGAGATCAGGAGGGAGTTGGGACACTCCTTTCATGTTTTCAGCTGTGAATAGAAATACATGGAGGACAGGCTCTGCCCCAAAGGCACAGCAAACAGCAGGCTGCTAGCGGAGTGCCTAGGGCACAGACTGACCTGTGGTGGAATACACACAGCCTTCCTCTCCGTTGCTTGAAACCCCGGATAGTTGGGTTTTTTGTATAAATACATCTTCTTGTGTTTCTAATTTAAAATTAAGGAAATGAGCATTAGTAGCCAGAACAATTTTTGCACCAACTAGACTGATTTTTTCCAAATAGATCTTGAGACTATGGTTAGGTGTGAAACTGTCCTAAATGAGCAAACAAAATAATTTACTCTCTTCCGAAAAAAGTTAATTGGATAATAACTAGTATTTTTCTTCAAATGATCAGGAAGATAAAATAACTGCGTTGTTTTTGGTTTTTGAAGCAGTTGTTTGTTATGACTGTCTCTGAGAGGCATATAGTTAGTTTCTAACTGTAGTTTTAGTTAGAGAAGAATCCTTCAGTTGTTTCTTACATACTGAGAAAAAGATAACCCTTGTAGACACTTCTGCCAATTTAATATGTAGTAACAAAATTTTAATTGATAATGAAATATAAAACATGTAATATTCTTAATGGTTTACATGGTATAAATAAATAGATATATGTGCAAATTGAAATGAGA
The DNA here is from genome assembly GCF_000690535.1 of Cariama cristata. Taxonomy (NCBI): domain Eukaryota; kingdom Metazoa; phylum Chordata; class Aves; order Cariamiformes; family Cariamidae; genus Cariama; species Cariama cristata. Next base: position 15,246 of record NW_009604521.1, on the reverse strand, counting down.
AAGGTATTTATCCATGGTAAATTCTCTGTGTATTAAATACTACATTAGTAAAAAAGAGCATACTGTAAATTCTGCTGAGAATTTTTCCTTCATTAGCAAATGTTGATATCATGTCTTTTGCATATCCTATGAAATAAACAGCTATGCATAAAAGTGAAAGCAAAAGAGAGAAATCAAGATTAAAAGGCAAAAGAATAATGGGTCTAATTGTACAATATTTACTTAAACCAGATTATTAATATTTTATTGTCCCCGTTGCTCATAATTTATGTGATTTTTAATAGAAGGTTATGCATTTTTGCGTGTTGTCCTGTGTGTCACTGTATCCATAGTGTGTGTAGGATGTATGGAGATCAAAAAGATGATACAAATATCATAAAATTGCATTTTCTGGAGGGTCTTTGGCCTTTTTAGTGAGTTATTTTAAAATAATAGCCATGTCCAAGGTAGTTCAAAGTCTTCTAAGAAATTACAGTTTTCTGTTAACAATAAGGACATTTAATTACTGTCTATTTAGCTGGAAATGTTATCATTCCTGACATTACTCAGAGTAATAGTCCTTAGTGTATGTTTAAGTGTCCAGCAGTGTTACAGACTTGCAAAATTATAACAGCTAGATCATTAATGCTTTCAGTCTTTCATATCTTAATCATTATGACAGTGTTTCTTAATGTAGATGCATTAACATTTAGTATTTACACAGTCCCTTAAAGGATTTAATGTTGTAATTATTCCGTGATTACGCTTCTTAATTTTTGTTTCTAAAGTGTTTTAATATAAATGCTGCTTCTTCTGTAGAATTGTATCAGATCGATAGATTCAAGAGAAACAAACTTGGATGGAGCAATAGGTAAGGTAACCTATGATATTGCAGTACTTTTGTATGCAGGCATTATAACTGTTGCATTTTATAAAGAAATATGATGCTTTTTACCAATAGGGCAAGCTGCAACAGAAGAATTGATTAAGAGTACTTTGGCAACCTTTGAAGCAGTAACACAGCATCCTGTCTTGTTGACAATCCATCGTTTGACCGTAAGTCTGGCAACAAATTAAATAGTTATAGGGTAGTTGGCCTAATTCCATTGATAAATAAAATGTTTTGAAGATTTAGAAACTGCTTAAAATATGGCTTAAAATGTATTGTGGTTCTATTTGTCAGGAAAAATCCTTATTGTTTATAGAGAGATTTAGTTTTCAAAGAAGCAGCAAGGCATTCAGACTCAGTTTACTATATTTAGTTGAGAAGTTAGAGGGAGAATGAGAAGTGCTCAAAGTTTAGAAATAGCTGTTCTTAAAATGATTTTAATGTAAATATAACACCTGATTCTGTAAGTCTTTCTTCAGCCTCAAAGCAAGTATATTGCTACATATTAGTGGAAATTTCACCATTTTATTTGTCGTTATGCGTTTAACATAGTTTGGAAAGGCCACCTCTGACGGTTGAAGATCCCATTCCATCAATACTTTTCCTGATGAGATCATCAATAGCAGTTATGGTATTTTGTTTTGTTTAAATATAACAGATTGCTTACTAAAAATTGCATTACAATTACCAAACTCACATATGGTAAGCTTCCTACATCACTAAGATTTGTTTTCTTTGAAGTTTTTGGTTAAATGGTTTACTGTGAGCTAAGCTAGCTGAAGCTAGAACGATTATGTTGCGAAACAGTTGTCAGCAAATCAGTAGGTCAGAATGTTTGAATCGGTGTTTGACAAATGATTGTAACCTGTACCTGTGCCTGAATTCTCACCCAAAGTATAACCCACCGCACTTAGTGAGGTGACCATTAATTCAAACTGAAATTTATGTGTTTGTATTGGAATTAGCTTAAGGGCACACTCAATATAGCACTTAAATCAAGAAAGGCATTAGCAAATTGTAATACATAAGAATGAGTGGTCTTAGGGATTGTGCTAGATAAGAATGAGTGATCTTAGAAATTAAGTGTTTTTAGAAGTTGAATCCTATTTGGTGTGTGTGTGTTAGTTAAGTATTTAGATTATAAAGTCTTAATAAGTGAAAATAGCAAAATTACTTCAAAATGTAAGTTGGAATTTAAATAAGTTTTAATATTTATTTTCATTAACGCTCATAAAAGAGTGGTATTGAAGAAAATGGTACTTATGCACAAAAATCTAACCAATTATTGGTCAGAGGGTAAATAGTACAGAACTGAACAGTTTGATTTACTTTAAAGTAATATGGCAAATGATGTTCTAGAAAAGAAATATAAATGTAGGTGAGGTATGAATGCCTATTGATATCTCCCTACACCCCTCTCAACTTGCAAGTCACTGTATTACAACTATATCATTCTAGAATCACATCAATTTTTAAAAATAATCGTTTTACTTCTGTGATTTATCGGTGTGTCTCATACTGACAGAATCACGTACCATTTTTTATGGAGGTCCATCAACATTTACTGAAATTGCAATACCTTTGTCAGCACATTAAATAAAAGTCCCCTAGCTGTTTAAACTTTAATGGCCAGGGGTTTTTCCCTGAAAAAATAGCACCAAGGAGACAGCTCCCCTTTACAACTCTTCTTCCCCTGCTCCCATCCCCGCATTCAGCAGAACGTTATATTGAAGCCAGGGAATGACTATCCCACTGTCTTTTAAGTAGGCCCTGGCTAGCGGTAGGTAAGTTTTATTTAAGTATCTAGATTTCTGGGAAACAGTTTACTTCATTTACTACTTCATTTATTTCAATTTATGACACATACCACTTTTGTAGAATAGTTTCCCTGGTTTAGAATAGGTATATATTGAAATTTATTAACTAAAAATAATTATATCCTTGTCAATGAACAGCTTTTCTCTTTTTTTTTTTTTGAGAAAAGAAAGTCTCTTACTTCACTCACTCATTTTCATAAATAACAGTTCTTCCTAATTTAAAAGAGCCCTCCTGACACTCAGCAAATAGCCATTCAGACACAAAATAAGGTGGATAAATTGCCTTGTCTTTGGTATGTTAAATTCCAGAAATTGTCCACTGTAATTAATAATCTCTAACCACATCTGCCACTAGTGGTGCAAGCAGTAATTAGTTTAATACTATTTACGAAGTCTAGTGTGCTAATTATACTTGAATGTACAGCATACATTACTTGAGAGGAAAGTGGTACTTCATCTTCCATGCTGCATACAGAATATTTTTAGAATTGCTCTTACTCAAGGGATATCTTCTAATTGCTGCTCGCTGAGCATGACTGGAATCTATGAATATAAATGCCAGCACCCAGTGGAACTTGGTGCTTTTTTAAAAAGTTGAAGCAAGACATGTTTGAGCTTCCAGATCAATATTTATGTATAACAGTGGTTAATAGGAAACTCTTTTACTGGAGAGAAATGTATGTTCTGTGCTGATCTCTGAAGCCTGGATTGCTCATTTAGGCAAAGTTGGTTACAAACAGCGTTTTATCGAGGGGGCTGCAGGAAGGCCAAAACCTTCTTGAGAGGATGCATTTTTTCCACTACAATTGTGACATTGCTTTAAAGTCTCTAATCAGAAATTAAATGCATTTCTAATAAAGTTTAATGAATTTAATAAAAAGTCAGGTTATATTAAGCAAGCAGAACCAGTAAGTTTTTCAGTTCAGTTCTGGTTTTAGTCTAGCTGCAATGGAAATCGTGTAAGTTAATAGGAATTTAAGAGCAACATTTCAGGTTGTTTTCCACTTTGAGAAGAAAAGAATCGCTTGCTCTGGGTTTTAGTTCATATTTGATTTAAATTGTGTTTGTGTCTTGAACAAAGAAAATTTAATAAATTGATTTTTTGTGATCAAATTTCTGATTACAATCAACATGAAGTCAGTTATTGAGGAGATTCATTTCTATGGGGACTGACCGTATTATATTTTGCTAAGTGTGATAAAGTCAAGGGAAATTAATTGAAAGTGCTCAAATGAAAGCCAGTAGCAAGCAGTAATTTCATTTTTCATGCAGTTGTATGCATTTTTACAAGATATAAGACTAACAGTAAGTGTGACTCAGCAAATTTTGACAAAACTGTAGATTTTCAGATTACGCAAATATGGTGATGAAGGCCGTCAGGAAGAGTCTTTATGACTGGAGTGGAATATAAAGCCCAGTTACTTAAACTGACACAAGCCCAGCTGCCTGTTTCCTCCACACACCTAAAATGGAAAAATATTTATTAAATTCAGATAATAAGTGTTATAATAATATTTATTTTAAAATTTTGGTAAAAGTTTACATATAATTGACTGGAAGACTTATTTGCTGACTGTATCATTTACATTTTCCTTTTCTCTGTTAAATATATTAATTTGCCTGAGAAAAGGATGCATGCTAATTCAGAGCACTTTGAGCAGTGATGAAGTTCATGATGGCAGGCAGTTCCTGTGGGAGCCCTTTCTGTACTCTGGCTAGCTCCCACAAATGATCTGTGTACTGCACAGATGATCTTTTACCCGAAGCATGAAAGTTCTCTGGTTGAGGCAAAAGTTGTCAGTAGTGATTCTCCTCCTCAAGGTTTTAAAACTTATTTTTAAAAATCAGGCTAAAATAAAAGCACCCCAAACATGATGAGTTGCTTGATGGGAAGTCAAGGGAAAAGCAGTATGACATGGAAATCTACTGGTTGACAATGTAAGAGTTTCACCAAAGACGACAACAGAAGGGTTAGAAACTTCTGCAAGTGCTTTTTTCTGCCCATCTTAGTCCTTTCTTAATTCAGCATCAGTGGTGTTCTTCATGCACAGGCTGTTCTGATCTAACCACTGACACCTTAATTTTGTCAGTGTAGGGTATGACTATATGAACATATTGTACAGCATTTCTTCAAACACTTTCCCTTTTCAAGTAGATGAAAATTCTACACCCCATGTGGCTTTCTGTCCATTAAGCTAATCTGCATGACATGAGACTTTTTTGTGAAACCAGTTCTGTACTAATTGACATATCGAGTCAGTCAATCAGTGCTGTCTCTTCCCAGAAGTAAGAAAAAAAAACCCTCAATGAAGGTTCTGAAGTTCTGAAGACTTTAACAAAAATTACAGAAATGTCGTCCTTCTACCCACTTCATTCTAACATGCATTAGATTATTTTTTCTGTTACATTCTGAGAGATTACTGGCAATATTAAAACATTGAGGAGCATACTGTGCCTCCAGCAAATGCTTTAAGAAATTTGAAGGTAGCATGATCTTAATTCCATGGTCACTTTCAGCAATAACTTTATATCTGGAATTTTAATGAGAATAAATGTCAAGGTGATGTTGGATGTTGTGGATCTTACATGTGACTGGAAAAAAGGGTTTGGGAGCTGATGGTCTTTGCTTTGGTAGATTCTGCTTTGAATTGATGATCTGAAAGGTCTTTCCCAACCGAAACGATTTTACAACTCTATTAGTAGTGGATAAGGAGACAATGTTTGTCAGTAGTTATAAATTAAACATATGCACACTGAAAAGAACCAGATACTTCCAGAGATTTTTCTAAAGGTAAGGTAAAATGGTTAGTCCCTTGCAAGTTTGGATATGATAGCTGCATGGAATGGATAGCGTAGTTTCTTTATGTAAGTTTAATTTCAGGGTCTGATTCTCACTTGAGAACAGCATGGTTCACAAAAGAAGAATTTTTCTAGAAAATTGTGCCTTGTTTTCCAAAGATACCATTTTTATAGATAATAAAATACTGTAGAAAAGTGAGTGCAGCTTTTGCTGGGTGCTCATACCTCACTAGTAGAGTTTTCCTTGCAGAAAGCAGTGAATATCGTGGAGACACATGTTCTGGTTTTGTATAGTATACTTGGATTTCCAAGAAATCTTTGTCAAAGTCATGCACCAAAGACTCTTCAAATCCATCAGTGGCCCTTTCTTCTTACCCTCTGACAGATCAACTGCTAACTAGTTAAACTTTACTAGGTAGGGAATAGAGATCAGTTTTTTAAAATTTAGGTATATTGAGAATGGTGCCTTACAAAGATCTGTGTTGCAACATGTGCTATTTATAGCTAATCCAGAAAAGGGAATGAATAGGGAGGTGACAGAACTGTCTGATGACGCTAAATTATTCACAGTAGTGAAAATTAAAACTGACAGAAGAGTTGCAGAAGATTTCAAGATATTGAGTGAAAGGACAATAAAATGACATGCAATTCAATACTGATAAATGTCAAGCGATGCACATGGGGAAAATCATTCCAACTCTGCATATGCAGTGTCAGGCTCTAAACTACTTGTAACTGTTCTGGAGATCTTTTAGCATTGTTTTTCTGTTAAAATGATAGCTTTATACTCAGCAGTAATCAGAAAGACAACTAGATTATTAGAAATGACTGGTGAAAGATGAGACAAAAAAAAGCAGAAGACATCACTATGCCATCACTAAGTCTGTGATGCCCTCAAGCCTTGAATACTGAATGCAGTTGTGGTCATTCACTCTCAAAAGGAAGGAAGCTTAACAAGAGAAGGTACAGCTTGATGATGTGGGGAGGGACTGAGTAGATAAGAACTTCAGCTTGGAAACAAAAGACGTGAGAGTATAGAATTATGAATAGCATTGGGAAGATGAACTGGAAATAATTATTCATGGTTTTCATAAAATAAGTAAGTATCAAATTAGCTGCTTTAAAATAAATGAGGAGGTGTCTTTTCATAAGGCATAATTGAAGTGTGGAATTCAGTGCCATAGATATTGCACATTCTAAAAGTACAAATATATTTAAGATAGGAGTGGACAAGTATACGGGAGGAAAGGCTAGTAAGCATTATTAAATGCAAATACACAGATACAGCATCAGCTTAGGAAATTTTTTAACTCGAGAGTTGCTTTAGTAGAAACTGGAGTTGTGCTTTATGCTTGGTCTATTTCTCTTACTCTTTTTCTACTCCTTTCCAATTGTCAGAAACAGGATTACCAGGTATGGGCTATGTTTTTCTCTGGTCCTGTACATATATATTACAGTGGGGAGATGTGAGTGTAGTGTGTATGGAGGTTTTCTAGTATTTCACTGCTGTTTTGGGTACTGGTAACCGCACAGTTGTGGCAGCATAGCCTTTGGATGCCATCATTACAGAATTATACAGTGGTGGCTTTGTGCAGTTAGGGATTTATCATAAACTGGATATCAGGCTATTTAGAAGATACCTGGTAGAAACTCAGATACAGCTATGATCATAGTCAAACTATCCAGTCTGTTTAGGCTTGAACAATATTTTCCACATTTTCTGTAAGCAGTCTTACAGATTTGATTCCATGTAAATGTCAACAATCATTTGAAAGAAGAAAAAATTAATCCTTGTTTGAGTATGTTTCTGTTTGTTTCAATCCCTCTAGAGAATGCCAAAATACTAATACCATGCTTCTGTATACGTAACTTACAGAAACTTGTGCAATTCACTGGTGCATTTATGAAAAATATTGTATGTACTATTACACTTCAATTTATTTCACCTCAATTACTTGCTTAGTTCCTATCTTATTTACAAATTTATGCACACATTAGTAAAAAACAGTGACCAAATGTCACGGAGAGAAGATGAGGGTTACAGAGTTAGGAAATATCTGATTTCAGGTTCACGTACAATTTAATACTTGCTTCTCCCTTCAGCATGTGCATTCTGATATGCTCTTGCATCACAAAATAATTTTCCATAGGATTAGTGCTTCATTTAGTTGATCTCCCCACCACACCAAACTGACATGAGGCAAACACCTGCTTTGGAGGATTCCATTCTAAACAGTTTGTTTGCCAAAACTGAGGTTTGTGTTAGAAAAAGGTCAGAAAAACCCACCACAATTATTTAAGACCTAAAGAATCTTCTTTACAATGACAGTTTAAAATATGTTTATCTTAGAAAAGACTTATGACTGACTTAACTACATTTGCTAATGTGGAAAGACTACTGTTAATACTAGATGAAAGAAGATTTGAAGTTTTGGAAATTGAAGTTGCATCATACTGCTGTATACTGCCCTCTTAATTGGTATGGTATCAGTCTGAGTCAATGCTGCTGCTGAGCGATTCGTAATATTCTGAGTCCTTGCGTTGCTTCAGACAATCCAGAGCTGGTTTTTTTGCCTCTTTTCTGTCTTATACATTTACTTTGCCACTCTTCATTTGAGAAGCATTGCAGTAGGTTGAACTGGGTTTTTCGGACTGAGGGACTTTAGGTACATACTTTTCTTTTTATCCTACCTCACGGGTATGTTATAACTGATAAATTACCATTTGTGGAACAGTTTAGAAACCTGCACTAACGGAGTTATTGGAGTGTAATGTAGTTTTATTACTTATGTTATTGCATATTAACTGAAAAGACCATGAAATATTTCAAAATTATGAAGTGTAACATAAGTCACTACATCTGCGATATATAGCATTATCTATATAAGTGTGAAGGCTATTTGTACTTGCAAGAGTAGTTTGGCTTCCGTACCTCAAGCAGAGTCCTTTACCTCTTTTATTCATGTAACAAAGGCATCCTTTGGTAGTTTTTTTCAGAAGTGAAAAAAAGCTAGACTAAATGAATCCCTTAATGTCAGAGATTGATTGAACAGAGACCACCAACTAGCAATGAAATAGTTGCTAATTGTAGTTATTGCTGACTAGAGGCTAACTTCATTTAGTGCCCCCTTTTCATATATACTTCCAGCTTCTATAGATGTTTCTTAATAGTAGATGCATAAATCTAGATAAATTCTATGTTCTAGTATTAACTGCTAAAAGAAAACACATGGGGGATTATAGCACAGTCTTGTTACACCAAATCCCGTTCACAGTGTAGTGAGAACCTACACAGTAATTTTAATTGTATAAATAAATCCAAGGACAAGCTGTGTGTTCATGGTGCGTACTTAAAAATTGCAGGGCTGTTCATGCATCCTGTCCCCCAAAACAAAGCATGTCATGTCTAAATAAATTGCATTTTATCAATGACTTAAGACTTAGCAATTCATTCTCTTACAGAGAATACTACTAATAGACTATTTTCGTAATATTAGATATATAAAACTGAGTTATAACCTAGTTTGCCATAAGCTGATTTCAGATGGAACTAAGCTGACTAGTCCTATGACATATGATTAATCTGTAACAATACTCATGGACTATAAAGAGTTAACTGGATTATTTTTTTTCATATTTCAAATCTTAAGTCTGTAAATGTAAATGTTAATGGAAGACTGTGTATGACCAGAATGGAAGAAGTTAATATTTTATCAAGAATCTCTACTAAGCTTAAGGATATTTCATGAGAGGTAGTAAATCTTTCCTGATGTATCTTAGTTCTATGCGGGTTTGTTTTAGAAAGACATTTCTTCTGAACTCTATTCGATGATTAGTTTGTGGATTAAAGCATCAGGATTAAGAGATATTCTAATACTCTTTTTTCTTAATATCTTACATCTGCACTGAATTCTGTATTTTAAATTAAAATTCACTCTCAATGAATTATACCAAAGTTACTGTTCTTTTCTATATAAAAGTATGTTACTATCTGTAACTTTATGACAGCTTACCAGAGAAGAGTGAACTTGGTGGCTTTGTAAGAGTGATTATGGATGAATGTCCATGATTATTCATCTCTTCGATTAAGGGCTCTAGCAGTGGAATAAATGTAGATGATAGTGTATCTCTGTTTTATTTTTTTCCCTGTGAATAATCTAAGACAGACCTTTCTAATTCTCTGTTTTAGGTTGAAGACTGTATCCTCCCACCACTAGTTTCTTTGGTCCACAGTCAGAATGGTAAGTATATGGCCACATCAACTGCAATTTCCATGAATTCCACATTTTGTTTTAATTAGACTTCAGTGTGGTCACATTCTTGGCACCTTTATTTTCAAGTGGAATGGAGACTCTTCAGCTTGCGGTTGCTCTCAGAAACCACATCACTGCTTTTAAGCCACGAGGTCATGGCTGAGGAGAAAGGGGAGAGCCTCGACTCAAACAACAAGCTTCTGTATCTCATTAGAGATTCATTGCTGCCTCAGTAAGTATAATGTTTCTCCTGTAATGGGAATAACTTGATACTCAATCCATTTTGACAGTGTATTTGTTTTAACTACCCTTTTTACATTTAAATGGCAAACCGAAAGAGGAATAGCGCTTAACTGCTGCCAGAGTTCTCTGCCCGGCTTCTCTCTCCTAGGTTTATTTAGTGCTTTGTCATATACAGCACAAACACAACTTCTGTGTGATGCTCATTTTTGATACTGTGCCTCGGGCTGCTCTTGAAGTGAAACAAGTTTCCCCTTACTTTCAGACTGTGATTTAAATGCTCCTCTTTGTTCTGCTTGTAAAATTGGAACATTCTAACAGCAACATCTTTTTGTCTATTTTGGATATTGTGCCCTCAAGTAAGATGTTCTGAAATCATATGGAATGGCATATAACTTTTTCAAAAGGAATAGCACAGGATGGATTAGTCCTCCATGATCCACCCAGGGGTTTATTGCTTCTAAATTGCCATCCTTTCCTGCTGCCCCAAGCAGCAGAAAAACCCTACACCAGAGTAGATGAAGTTACAACCTGGGGGCCAGCTGTGGCCTGGAACTTCATTTATATGGTTTATGGTCAAATGAGGCCTGTCCTTTCAAACTGGCTTGCAGGTGAGCATAGAGACAGCTCTCTTGTGTTATGCACACACATCCTGTGAACTCATAACATCTGTGCAGGAAAGCACGAGCACAAGGTGAGTACAGTAATGTTGAGTCATCGTTTATCTTCCATGTTATTGTAGTAATGTTACAGTGTATTTTAATGTGTCATCCTCAAAAGTTAGTAATTTTAAATTGTTCTCCACCCTTATGTTAAGTAAGTGGCAGAAGGGTGGAGGAATGGATGCTAGATTATGATCAGAAACACAGTGCCTTCCCCAGAAATGAGACTGTCTCTTGCTAACTGACTAATGTTCTTATAGTTTGAGGACCAATGTTCTGTCCATGCAAGATATGTAATCTTTTCTCTGTGAGAGAGAATGGGAAGGAAATCTTAGAGCTCTATAGAGAATCTTATTTTCACACCTTTCTTCACATTGTTTTTATTTCTCTGGGAAACATAGGATTTATCAATAAGAATTAAAATGATAACTGAAAATATTCTTTTAAAAATAAAATATATGCATTATAAAAAGCTGTCAGATAATTTTCTTCAGATAAGGGAAGAGACTTGGAGTCAAGTTAGACGGAGTTCTGTCCTTGCCCTGGAACTGGCCCTTGTAGACATGCCTATCAAAGTTTCTCATTGAACTGAGGGGGTGGGGGCGAGTGTCATACTAATTACAAACTGGAAGGAAAACAGCCAGTATACTCCTGTCTCCAAGCTAATTAGCTCAATTGAGTGGCAGGGCTTTTTGGTCTGAGACTAAATATGATCCTAATTTGGGGACTTCACCTGTGCTATCTTTGTAATGTGTCCATTGTAGATGTATGAAAAAGGGCCTTGCAGTAGCTCAGAACCTTGGTTCCAGGCTTTAAGTATTTCCTGAATCAGTTCCTTTATCTCACCAGTACAGCTGATGATACTCGTATTTGGAAAAGCATTTGAGATTATCTCAAGAAAATAAATACTGCAGTTCATGATGTTTGGAATATATTGGAACTTGGTATAAACAAATTTTACTCTAGCTTAGGAGCATAGTAAAACAGTATGTAAATCTTCTAGTGATTCAGAAAGGGTTAACTAGTGTCTCCAAATTTAATATATTACTTGAACCTGTGGTTTGAATCAGCCCCTAATAAGTATGTTCACCTGTGAGGAACAGGTGATCAATGCAGGAAGGCACAGAGGGAACAAAAAGCAGAGGAGGGTCTGAGGATTTTCTGCAGAAAAGAAAATTCAAACTTGGTTTTGGCTTGAAAGCCTCAAAACTCAATTTGGAGAAGACTTTAAAAGAAATTAAGCAAAGACCAAAGCAGCTGCTTTGAATGTCAAAAAAAACATGAAAGGTAAGTTTTGTTCAGCAGTGTTCTAGGTATGGATAAGAAAACATTGATGGGGAGGTAGGAATGAATCCTCATACACTCTGCAGTTCTCAAAATCAGCTTTATCTGAACGCAAAGGGGTCTGGCCTAAATCTAAAGAGAAGGGAGGTCTAAGACTCAGTGTAACCTGCTGATACAGACAATGTAAAGCTCTGTCCTAAGAAGTAAGAGTTACTTGAAAACTCTGAGAGTGAAGAGGTGTTTGCTGATGTTGTTTAGTCTTCCTGTTGCTGAACAAAGGATGGGACGGAGTGTGACTCAGCTGGAGGGCAGTCAAAAGAGGAGAGGCATGCAATGGCTGTTTGTTGATGGGCACTCTGTGTGGGGAAGTAGGTATTGCAACCCCTGGTGATTCTGCTTTTTAAGAACTGAGAGCCATTGAGTACGGAAGGGAGGGACATCTGGGTTTAACATGTGGTGTTCTTTTTAATGAAGGTTATAATGATACTCATTTGTGTGTGTATTTCATTCCTATAAATATCTTCCATAAGTTAATTCGTTTAAGTGTAAAACTGACCCTGGAAATATAAATGGTCTTCATTTTGAGATAAATGCGGGAATGCAGTGGTTGCTACTTCTCATCTTCTGCATCATCAGTAAAATGGTAATTCCATAAAATATTTGTGCATTTGTAGATCAGAAAGTTGACATCCTCACAGGATTTTGATTGAATTGAATGAAATAGTGTCATAAAATTCCAGTTCACTAAAAGGTTATTTTCCTTAGCATTTCGTACCAAAATAAAACTTTTGGCTATAGAAAATAAATACAAGGCAAATGCTTTCTGTTACATAGCCAGATTTTTTTTTTTATCAGAAATGGAAACATCAATTGAAACAAATTGAAACATCAGCTCTTTTTTCATTTAATTCTTAATATTCCTAATTATATATAATTTGAAATTTGCAGCAGAACCAGCAAAAGGAGAGGAATGTGTAAATAAAGTTTTATTTCACTTGAGAGATTAAGTAGCTTGTTCTTAGTAGACTGCCAAGCCAGTTCTGCAGGCACAAAGTCAGGATAGTTGAGATAATTGCAGATAAATGTTCAGTCTTTTTTAAGAGCTTAAGAGAATCCATATCCCAAAATCTTTAGATCCTCTTGTCACAGTTGCTTATAGAAAAAGTTGACAAAATAAGTCCTTGTGGTGTAGTACCTAGAGTTTACAGAACCCTTATAAAATGATCTCTGAAACTACTGTTACTAAATTGGTTTGTGTTTTGAAGTGGCAGAGAAGTCATTGGGTGAACTCGTTCATTTAACAGAGTATCTCAACCACGGAATATCTTCCCTTCAGAGAAGATTTGTTATTCGTAACTCCTAATGGCCTTTATTCAGGCAGTGTGTTTATATTAATTGCTAAGATGTTGACTTTAGTAATCTGCATTTTCTCACATGGTATTTGGTTTGATAGATCACTGCACCTTCCCTTAGAAATATCCTTTACTAATGTTATCTTGGGGGAGGGGTGGAATAGAGTTTCAAGTAAAAGGAAACAATTTTTTGTATTGAACCTTGAGGAATTAGGATGCCAAGTGCGCACAATAGTAATAGTCTCTCTCAAATATAATACATAGAAGGCTTAAAATTGTTTAAGCAGACCCTGTTGAGGGAAGGTATTGATGTGTTTGTAATAAAACAAGTATGTTGCCAAATGTCAGATTTTTAAGCTAGGATGGCAGATTGATTCATTATTGTCGTTTGGAATTACCATTTTGGAGATCTGAATCCATGTCTTGTGCAGTGAGCAGGTGACTTCTGCTATCAGTTACCTGATAGCATCTTTGCTTGCCTCAAAAGATTTAGTCATGGATACTGAAAAAAAAATAATGCAAATTGTTCCATTATGTTTGATAGGAATATGTATTGCTCACATGTAGGGCTTCCAGGATCAGTATCTACTAATGCATTGTAGTATTTGCTTCTTTTATGAAGAATGGGACGTTTTAATAACCAGTGAGAAATAGTTTTATTTCAGGAACTGGAATCCGTTATTTGTAAAGGAGAGATTTTAATCACTGACGAAGTAAAGCCAATGCTGACTTCCAGTGGTGAATTGTGTAGGTTCTCCAGTGTGGTTTGCACCTCTGCGGCAGCTCATTCAAGCTAATACGTAGTAGCTGTGGCACATTGCCCACAGGCTGTGTGCTTGTGTAAGAATGATAGCCCCTGTGAAGGAGCTCCTGTGGGCTACATCAAGCCTACGCAGCTGGTGTGCCTCACCCTCCTCCTCTTAGAGTTATCCAAATCGGAGGCTTGGCTGGAAAGCACGACATCTCCTTCTAGGCACGTGCCAGGGCTGGGACGGTGGGAAGTGAGCCTGATGCCTCAGTTCAGGCAGCACGAGGGATCTCAAGATGTGCAGTAAAATTCTGCGTGATTTGCTTGATTCCATCCACTCTCCCCATCAGAACACCGAAAGAAAAAGATGTAGTGGAAGTGTTTTGTTGCACAAAACTTAACCTACCGCATTTTCCTACAAATCATGCTTTCAGTTGTACTTGATTAATTCTTCATGGTCTTTCTTTTAGAAATGAAGAGATTTATGCTTCCAACTCTATTACTTCCATGTGTCTACAGTAGCACTATTTGTAATCAAAGACTGTGTTTTGACATGGCTGAGTCTGTGTATTTTTCTGCTTACATCTTTTTTGTCTCCCGTCACTGTATCCTATTGCAGTCCAGATACACTTTGATTTAAGCAAAATAAGAATAGCCCTGTTTGGGTGGGTGTTACTGGAATGTTAGCAGCAACAGCGAGGTCCGTTTTGGTTTTCAGCAGCCTGTTTTCCCTTACCGAGCTTTCCATGAGGTGATATTTGGAAATGGCTCACAGATGTTTTTCTTGTAGTTTTATCTTCACTGCTATGGCTCTCGGTAAATGTTGTTTTGAAGTATTGTTGTATTGTTCTATTCCATATTACTTGGAGAATGGAACTATGCTGTAGTTAAGGCAGTATTTTTTTGAAATTTGAAATAAAACATAAAGCTTAATGCGAGTTTTCCAAAAGTAAAATATTTCATTTTGAGAAAAATCACTATGTAGGAAAAAAATATAGAGCTTAATCATATATAAGTTGGTTGATGGTCATCCTGAACACCCAATAAATCTTCTGCCTAATATTTTGAGGCTTGGTTTCTACTTGTCTCTTGAAGATTAGGGTTTTTTTTAAATATATGAAAATATATAGTATAGATCAATAAATAAATCATACGCATATAGACAAAATGCATGTTTTATATATATTTTAATTTATGAAATATGTATATGTTTTATAAATATG
>NW_009604520.1:0-37604 GCF_000690535.1 Cariama cristata | reverse complement strand
GTTCTGGTGGGCTTGGGCACCGGGGCTTTCTGTTGCGTGATGAAAAAATGCTGGACCATTTGTTGTGCACGAATGATGTAGTAGTAGTTGGAAAAACGTTTTGGCTAGCTTTGACTTGTTCTGTTTGTTCGTTTTGTTTGTAGCCAGAGTGCAGGGAAGAGGATTGAATTAAGCTTTAGCATCCTCTCAGTTATTGGGCCAAATGCCACTACTTTTGCTGCCAATAAAGCCTACAGAAGATGTGTAGGCATGAGGAGTGTGGGAGTTTCAGAATACACAGCATCTTTTAATTGACACGGGATTTGTAAAGTGCAGCTTGTATAACTGTTGATACCTAATCTCTCTTGTCCCTTCCAAGAGGCACGTTGATGATCCATGTGCTTGATGGAGTTGTTTCTTTGTTTAAGGGAGATAAGAATTGCATAGTTGATCAGAGATGTCTTGCCTCTGATTTGCCTGCAGGCTTCCAAATTTAAGCCATAAATTCAGAATATCCTCTTGCTAGAGGAAGATTTAATCTTTTAACTTTTTTTAAAGTTTTCATCTCGCAAAAGGAGGAAATCTTCCTTCATCCTCCCATTCCCCCTCCTTTTTAAGGGGAGAAAGAAGGAAGTGTGGGGATGAGGGAGGGCACTGCAGCGTTTGGTGTGAGGTGTATAATGGAAGGTTACACCATGAAGTCAGGTGCTGTGTGTTGCTACTCTTCTCCCAACTAGGTGGATGCATGAAATGCTGCTTTGCAGGTATTTTGTTACTTGATACAGTGTCATTCCTCCGGAGTGAGTCGGCATGTCTAACCTTGCCTGATCCCCAGAAATCACCATACCACTTTCCCAAGCTTTCTTGTGGAAGAACCTGTTAAGACAGTGGTTGCAATAGCTTTGGCCTTTGGGGGATAGAAGAGGATAGCTCACACAGGCAGTGGCGTGGGGATTGAGGAGAGTGTCTCTAGGACGCAGGTGATACCTGAATCATAGAATCATTTAGGTTGGAAAAGACCTTTAAGGTCGAGTCCAACGGTAAACCTAACACTGCCAGTCCGCCAAAAGTCAGGTTTGAGCAGCTGAAAGAGTAAATTTTGAGAGACTGCATATGTGCAGGAGAGCAAAGAAAATTGGGAGAGGGAGGAAAAGAGAATGATTTATAAATATTTTATGACTAGGTATAGGAACAAGGTATGCTGACATCTGTTTTCCTTTCCCAGTGCAGTTGTTACTGTGTACTGTGTGTGGAATAGCTTCAACAGGCTTTGTGGCACTGTCCTCATTAAAAAACAAAACACGCACACACCACCCCCCCACCCCCAAAATAGTGGAAGTGCAAACTTCACTAAGCCTACAGACAAGAAGCTTGCTTTTGTTAACTGTTAAATGCCTAAGACTTTCTTTTTCCCCGGAGCTCTGCATCCCAGGTGGAGATTCCCTGCTGTGGTGAGGCATCAGCCCATGGTGAACACAGCAGCCTGGTGGCTTGGGCTCTTGTTTGGCAAGATCCTGAAGTTACTTCCTAATTTTAAGCACAAGTAATACTGTGAGATTTAATGTAGGTTCTTCATAGCCTTAAAGTCAATCAGGGGTTTTCTTGTCTTCACTATATCAGGAATGTGATGGGCAAGACTTGAAAGTGAGTCCTGGGTTGATTTCACTTCCTACTGACTTTGCAGATGCTTTACAGGAGGTTTTGTTGGTCCTTCTTGTAAGCCCTTCTGTGTTGGATCTCAGCACCCTGGCAATCCCTGTACCTCTCTATCTTCTCCTTGCGATTTGAACAAAAGAATTAGTAGTGAGGAGCTGGGCACAAATCTGAGAGCACCTTCTTCTCCCTCCCTGCCCCCTCCCCCTTTGTGTTTTTTTTTCCAAATACACAGATTTTGAGTGTTGTGAAAGGGTTCAGTCTGGTTATTCTCTGTTTTGAGAAGATGGAAACAAAATGTCAATGATGTTTTGTTTAAATTTGTGTTTAATTTAGTGTTTCTTGATGTGTGATATGTAGGCAGTGGTGGTAGTGATGTCTGCATACAGCTGTGTAAAAATTAGGAAATGCTGTGTTCTTTTAGAGCACTTGAGGAATCAATCAAGGCCAAATTTGTACTCCCTTACCATACTGCGTGTTGCCATTGACTTCAGAACAGCTAGGCTTTTTTCTTTGTGTAGTTGTGCAGTGATACAAAGGAGAACAACTTTTTTCCTGATGATCTGATTTTTAGATTATTTTTTATTTTTTTTAAATGCTGCAGGCTGCCACTGGTGGACTTTTTCTTTTTTTCTCTTTCAACATTTCCTACAATGCAAATTGCTTTTAAAACATGATACGGAGACCATCATGTCTGAAAATATTCGAAAGGTTTTCAAAGCTAGCTAGTTTAGAGCACCAACACACACAGGTCTGTGTCTCCCCAAAATAGTCACCTGAAGTGAAACACAGAGGATGAAATTGAGCTGCTGGGTTTCGGTCTGCCCTGCCGGGCTGTCTCCCCACACGGGCTGCGCTTGCATTCCTCCGGCCAGGGGCCCGGGCCTCTTTTGAAAGCAACCTTTCAGGCTCATGAAGCTGCATTGTGTAAACATCTTCAGCAATAATTTATTCTCTTGAAAGAGGCCAAACTAATCCTCCCATCCTGGTTAGAGCTGCCTTAGATGTTAGTCTGAGCAGCACGTTTTGTCTTGCAACAAGCGTGACATCACATGAATATAGCAACATAGTGTGGTCAAATACCATTTTAAACAAATTTTAAAATCCTCCCCTGTGGGATGGATTTATTGGGAATGTTCTTCCTTCATCTGTATGTTATCAAGCTAAATACAAAGTCTTGGTTTTGCTAGAATCTTTCTATATGTGTAGAAAAAAATCCCCCACTGCTGATCTCAGTGCATTGATAGTTTCCCTCCCTGCTTTGTTTTCTGTCTTGGAAAAGACACAAATGCTGTTTGTAAAAGGGGGGAGAAGGAGGAGAAAGATCTTTATAAAAAATCTGCTTGCATAGAAAATACGTGAAATTATTTTCTGAATTTCAAAATGTTCATGAATACAGTTTGTAGTAAACAAAATCATAAAGTTCTGCTGGAGAACCATACGACTTCGATCCCCGCCCCCTCCTTATAGCAGCAGCATTCTTAACTTTTACCTTACAATTTTTTAGCGTGGCCTCAAAAGCTCCATGTTGGTTTTGTCCTGTAATAACACTCGCCTGAGCGAGGACATGGCATCTTTGGGGTTTACCTCTGTCTCCAGCCCCTGGGAGGCTGTTTACTACTTTCTGCCTGGAATAACAGGCCAGTCCCAGGGATCCTCCCTGGGGAGCAGGATTATTGGCTTCTGCCAAAATACCACCTCTGTGCCGGGCCTGGCTGCAGGGCTGGCAGCGGCGGGGGCGTGCTGCCCTTGGGGATGTTGTCAATGGGGGTGGCGAGACGCTGGCTGTGGGGATGGTGCCCGTGGGGCAGCAGGATGGTGCCCATGGGGATGCTGCCGGTGGGATGCGGGATGCTACTGAGCAGCAGGGCAAGCAGAGTCCCCGGCGGTGTGAGTTCAGCCCACGTCTCCTCTGGGGGACGGGGGGGAGGAGGAAAACAGGGAGACCCTTTTCAGGAGTGAGGTGTGTTTAAACCTATATTTGGATGTTGTGCCTCTTCTAAATTTGGTTTCTCCTCATTAATACAGGAGCTGTTTTAATTACCTTGGAAGGAAGAACATAGGGTTGCTGTAGGGTGGGTTATTCTGGTGGTTTTTTTTCCACCTTTTATGAAAGACCAAAGTCTGTTTTGGAGGACTGGAAGCAAGGGAAGGTGGAGGAAGGGGTGGAGGGCGGGAGGGATAGTCTGCTCTTCTGAGCCCTTTTGTGTGGCGCTGAGCCCCACGTTTCCCTCTTCACCTCCTGTCTAGCCGA
This sequence comes from Cariama cristata, assembly GCF_000690535.1. NCBI lineage: Eukaryota > Metazoa > Chordata > Aves > Cariamiformes > Cariamidae > Cariama > Cariama cristata. The sequence continues at coordinate 33,718 of NW_009604520.1, read as the reverse complement.
TGAGGGGGGCACTTGAACAGGGGGGCAGCTCCTTTGCTTACTGATAAAGGCGTTGGGGCAGACATGGCTGTGGAGATGTGCAGGACGGCTGTGTTGTGGGAGGGGGGTCTGTATCTTCTTGTTCCCATCTCCCCTTCCCCGGGCCTCTGAGTTTTCCGCAAGGCCATGGTTGTCCCCAGGTCGGGGGAATGTGGAGAAGGAAGCGTGGCAGTGTCGTGTTAAAATAAGTGTTTTTCTACCTTTTGCCGTGACCTGAATCAGATTTCCCCCTTTGCAGCAGCACGATGTGCTTGCAGTGGGCGTGATGGAGGAGTAGTAGACAGGAATTATTTGCATGGGAGCTGTTGGGAACGTGTGGAGTGGAGCTGTTCGTGGGAACGGAGGCTTCTTGCCTCCCAGGCTTGGTGAAGGAACCTGAGCTGCCGTGCTCTGTGACACCACGCTGGTACGCAGGCTTTTGCCAGGCTCATTGCATGCTTAGATTTATTTCCTTGAGTGCCAGAGGTATTTATAAACAAGCTCCCTTTTGTGATAGGGTTACGGTCAGGATGTGGACGGCAGTGGATCGAATTTGAACATTGCTGTATCCATCAGGGAGGCTGAAGGGCCTGGTGGTTTTGTCTGCTGGCAGTGTCCTAGTGACCTGAGCTGCTGCACGCATCCAACTTTGGTGTAATGACCGGCAAAGACCTTTGCATCTATGCAATTGATGATTTGTCCTTAATTACTTTCAGTTGCAGTAGCATATGGAGTGTGGCCGGGTCCTTTAGGTACCTCTGTGCAGGTTGTGACAGAAGTAACGTTTCAGAGAAGATGCTGACAAATATGAACAATATGAAAGAGATTTAGGCAAGAAAAAAAAAAGTGTAAAAATACAAGTGCATCAGGTTATTGCAGTAAAAGCATAAAGGGCTTTGGGTATTAAGCTTAAAAATCCAGACACCCTAAGGAAATACAACAAAATTGAGTTAGTTGCAGGAATTAATTCATTTTTACTAACTCCTGCTATTAATCATTTAAATTATCTGAGATGGAAATTACAATTACAATAGTTACTTTTTAATGTATTTCAGAGTGCTCTCCCCTCCAGTAATTTGACCTAGTTTACCGGAGTCTTAATTCCACACTCTCATTTTGAACACTTTCTTCTTGTTACTAGGTTTGTCAAGTCTTCTAAATATTTTACTGTCTACTCCATTCCAGGGTCAAATGGGACAGGCATTATCTTCTGGCTAAAGAAAAGCTGTGTTGAAAACCAGTACTAGTCAAGTCCCTTAATAGAGGAGATACATCTGACCTGAAAAATCATTTGTATGCTCCAAAATTTACTCCCCCCTGCCTTCCCCAACAGCATCTGATAAAAGATTTTTTTACTGTAGAAATCCCTTATATCCTTAGACCATTTGAGTTACCAAACCCTACGGCTAGCCGCCTTTCTGTCCATATGTGCTGAAATCAGGGTGGGGTTTTTTCTGTTTTACACTTCTAGTAGTCTTCTGTAGTGAAGATGAACTTCACAACTAGGATTTGCTTTTCAGAAAACTATTTGCCTTTTGTGAAACTTCTGTGGAGTTTCTGCTGGAATTATTTGTTGGATAAGAATTTCATTGCGTTGCATAAATGATGCGTGTGCTCCAGGGGAAGCAGCAGATTCCAGAGGCAATGTGTATGGAGAAATCTTGCTCATTTCTAGGACAGATGTGCCTTAACTGAATTTTTGAATTAAACGCAAATCACGGGTAGTGCAGGGTGATAGTTTACCGGTGGCTTTTGAAATGTGTTTTTCTGAGAGAAGTGGAACGTGCTGCTTTGAGCAGCAGTCAGAGTATGAAGAGTTACTTCACATGTTTATCAATGAGCAAACCTGACAGGTCTTTAGATAGAAGCTGAAGAATTATGTTAGTGTTTATCCCTTTGGCTTGTGCTCTAATATATTTTGTTGCGGTCCTCTTCAAATGTGTGGAGTATTGTGGATCTGATAAAATCACTTGTAAGGAACTAGGCTCAACTTGCGGAAAGTTAAGATCTATATGGCTAGGATAGCAATTAACATTTCTACTTAGTGAATTTTGCAAGCAGTATTAATCTCTGGACTTCCTCCCCCCCTTCCCCAGCTCTCTTCTGAGTAAAAATTACAGGTATGTAATTTCTGCTTTTACAGGAAAAAAACAGTTTTCATGTACTGTATGGTGCCTGTATGTAAAGTATCACATCTTTGCATTGACTATGAAGAGACACAAATAGGATTTGTCTGTGATTGTATTTCTGGCTTTCAAAATACTCAGTAAAAATTCTTTAGAAAATAATTTCTACTCCATTCTTACTCCCTCATACTGTGCAAGGATAGACAGACCACTTCTACCCCAGTGATCATCCTAATTGTTATGGTTTCAAAACCAAACTTTTTTTACTTTTGAGAAGTTGTTAATTAAGTACTGCTTTTAAAGAAAAAAAAAAAGCTTAGAAAAGCTTAAAAATGTTTTCTGCCTTGGCATTACTGATTTTCTATGAATTTCATAAGATACTTTTCATTTGGACTTGTGCAGGTTACATGAAATTTAGATAAATGAAATGCCTAGCGCCGTACTTTTTGTTACAATTAATCAATCTCCTACCTTGTGGGCCAGCACAGTTTCCATGGCGTTTCAAAAATGCAATAGGTAGATTCTTAAAAAGCTTTAAAATATAAGTGTATGCTGTTAACTGGTCTCCTTTCCGTAATAATTTCCCCCTCAAATTGCACCAGTCAAGGCTACAGGATGTAAAATAAAGCAGAAGGCCGGTACAAAACTCTCCGAGCGCCGTATGCTCCCTGCTTCTTGTCCACGGTCGGTACCTACAGCACTTCTTGGGCTGTTTCCTATGCTTGACTCGTGTGACTGCACCTAGTGCCGCTTTCCCGTTTGTGTTGGTGGACTTCAGGCAGCGTTGGCTGGTGGGCTTCCCGTTACATTCAGAGTTGAGCAGACTTGGGTTTTCATGAGCAGGAGTTATTAAGCTTTCATTTGGAAATGAGTTGCTCCTCCTGTGAAGGCTCCAGGCTGTGACCTGTATCTTCAAGGCTGTTGTTTTCTTGCTGCGTCAGAAAGGGGGAAAGTTGTACCGCTCTTTTTTTTACATTTCTAGTTGATGAGACAACCCAAGTAAAATAAACGCAGACTTTGCAAGTACTGGAGTAGCTTCTGCTTGGTTCTCTTTTGGTTTTCTAGCCCAGAGCAGGAGGCTGTGGTGCCTGATGCTCCAGCATTGCTTGCCTGGCTTACACAGGGGCCTGGGCTGCTCGGATGATTTTAAAAAAAGAACAAAGCCAAACCCTTGAAGTCCATCATCACAACATAAGCTCTGAAAAATGTTGGTGTAAACTATTATTCAGTGCATTTAAAATAAGAGTGCATGTAAAGCCCACTGGGTTTGCTACCTGGATGTCCAGATTCATTGAATGTCTTTTCAGTGAAAAAAGCGAAGAGTTGATGGATGGTGGATGACCTTTGCAGCAAATCAAAATGGGGTGGGGAGTGAGGGGTGGATAGCGAATGACTGATAAGTAGCACTTAATGTAAGGAGCTTAAAAAAAGGAATAATCTGAGAGTGGCTGTTACTTGCAGGATTTCAGGATATCTCACTTGTGGCTCTACTGAAATCTCTATTGCAGCTCTTCTTTTTATATCCTTTGTCCTTTGAAATGCCTTGCTGTTAGGGTTGGGCTTTTATTTATTTATTTCGTCCTCTCGGCAGCTGCAGTGCTCAGACTAGTAGGCTGAGATGCTAACAATGCACTGCCTGCTGCCAAGAAAGGAGGTATTTGCATTCATTTTCACTTTCTTATTCTGAAAACAAAAAACAAATAAACCCCCCTACGGTCCCACCGAGTCCTGCCTGCCCTGAAATGTAAATGTGTGTGCCAATATGTGATTTAGAGTACTTACTGGGGGTGTGTTACGTACATCAGCTTACCAGGCAGGTGATAGAAGTGTCCGTATTCTGTATAACAAAACAGTCTTGCAGTAATCCAGAATAGCCATATTTACAAAACAAAACAGTAATAGGTTTCATAGCAATTATTTAACAGATTATAAGTCTGATACTTTACTCACATTAATTTTTTCTGAGTTTTCTCTTTTCTCAAAATTGCAAATTGTTCATGCTGATCATATCAGGAGCAGTCTGTGTACAAAAGAGGCAAATTGTTCTCATTTTTCACTCTTAAGTAATTTTGGCGATAATGCAAGAAGGAGGAATGAGAGACTTGTTTGAAGTTCCTACCAGTGCAGCCTTTGAGGTGCGGAGCTGGGTGGTGGGGTGACTCCCAGCTGGATTTGGAGAGTTCGGGGTGCGTGTGGGAGGCCGTGCCCTGCCGCTCACTCCCTCTCATTGGCAGCCTTATGAAAGGGAAACAAATGGGACCATAACCTTTCTGAATGTGGAGTTTCAGATTATGAAGGCAGCAGTTTAACTAAAACGATGTAGTTTTGTGGGGAGGAAAGCAGAGAAGCCCAGAGATTGAAATGCCGAGGTTTTTATTTTGTAACACATTGACTAAAACAGATCTCAAAAATAACCCTATTGCTGTGATGCTTGTTTTTGTGTGTCTGCTCAGTTTTTAATAAGCCTCTTTTTATGCAGTGTTCTGAATCATAATAATCCACTCTTTTTTTTTTTTCCAACACATTAAATGATCTACAGTGTGTTTCTTTTGTGGTGAAACCCTATTGCCTCAGCACAAAGAATGCACAGTGTACATGTGTCTTTAATTCAACGTGTTTTCCTCTTTCAGTACTGGAAATAGGACATTCTAGTCCTTCAGTCACCGCCACAGCAAAGCGATGTGTTTCTGAGAGCGCACGGGGTGTTAGGAAGGGCACGCCGTGCATCACTGACAGCTACGCGCTTTGGAGCTCCTGGACACACAAAGCCTGTTTGCTTTTTGCGAGCAGTGCTCGCAGCTAGGTGCGTCTTGAAGAAATGACACCGAAGGAAGCGGATTTCTGCAGTTTTGAACTGGCCCTCTTGTCTGTGCAGTTCGTGGTTGGTTTTTCTTTTCCTCCTGAAACAGCAATGTAAAGAATCAGAGGGCTACAGAAAAAAAAAATCTGGTGGTACTTGTTTAGAAATATCAAACATCCTCCGGTGTGGGATTTTTATCTTACTGTCTTTGTGGTATGGGAGGTAAAGACACTTGAAAGCCTACGACAGCGTAGCCTGTAGGAGCTTTACAAATTGATTCAGATGTTCCATTCAGAGGAGAGATTTGATACAGGGTAATGGAATCAAATGGCTTAAAATAATCTTTTATTGATTTTTATGGAGGGAAATCTATACCTGCAGAATCAAACTGAGGTTATGGCAAGATCTGCCTTTAAATTTTGCTTTGTTTCGTGCATGTGTGGCTTCAAAAGCGCTTTTTTTTTTTCTCTGTCTTGAATGGCTGCTTCTGCTTCCCTTTAAGTCTGCAGTCAAGAAACGCGTGCTGAAACATTAACAGCGTAAAAATGTTCTGTCCTATGTAATGTACTTGGTACACGTGCAGCGTTTTGAAAAGCTGTTGTTGATGAAGCTCTGCTGGACTGCCTTGGTTTGATTTGGCGTGGGGGCGGTGGCTGTCCCCTGCCCACGGAGCAGGTCCCCTTGGGGCGCAGCGGGGGACGCGCCTCATGTGATGCTGCTCCAGACTCATAAACAAACCATCACGTGGGCGCGCGGCCCTGCAGAGCCGTGTGCGGGCAGGGATAGACAGCGAGAGCATTATCCTTATTGGATTTCCCCTCCGAGCTGGTGCTGATTTGAATGTTTTGGAATGAGTGGTGAATGAAACAACACAAGGCGCTCCCCCCCGCCTTTTCCTGTGGTGTGTGTTTTTGTTTTTTTCTTTTCAGTCGTGGGGTTTAGGATGCACAAAGAGTCACTGAACCTGTAAGAAGCTTCTCTAAACACTGGTGCTGGCAATGCAGCCTGCTTTTCTTTCTTGAAAAAAATATGTAAGCATAAGCAAGCACTGTACGCTTACTGTCATGTGAGAGAATGTTTAGGTGCAGATAAAATAACACTTTGTTCTAGGCATATTTTTTTCCTATTTAACTAGTGGAGATTTTCTTAAAAATGGATTTCTCTGTTTGCTGGAGTATAGTTCCTGAGACCCAGCGTGTACCCAGCGGAAGCTGCAGCACCCTGGATGTGAGACGGTTCTTTGGACCAGTCTGCTAACCCTTGGTTGTGAATGGTTAGACTTCAAAAGCGTTTAGCTCTAAATGTAATTATAACTCAGTTTCTCTGTGTTGAGTCTTTTGATTTACAGTGTGCACATTATAAATGAGTAGGACACTGCCCATAAAACAATATATGCTACAGTATTTCGCTAAGAACATAACTTAGATCATGAGATCAGACTTAAGCTGAATACTACTTAGTTGTAATCTTCATCTCCAGATACTGGAGCTCAGCAATCCTTTAGTTTGTTGGATGTGTGTCAGCATTGCTGATTTATCAAGCTAACCCTGATCTAAACCAGCAGAAATGAGATGCACGCTTGCTTGAACTTTGTAGCTTCAGGTTATTGATAGGGCTGCCAGTAGACTGTATCGATGTTTGGGAAGTACCAAGTTCGTGACGATACTTTATTAACAGTTTGTGGGGAATAACTCATGAGAATGTATTTTTAGGGGTCCGGGGTAGGGAGGAGGCTTGAGGAGTGATTTCAGAGCTCAGGGAAGAGACTGCAGAGTGTACAAGCTCCTGAAGGGTAATTTAGGCAAACGGGGAGCAGGGGAAAAGCTGATGTACGGCAGAAGATGGTAGAGTGAACAGGGTGCAGTCCTCGCCTGTCCAGAGATGAGACAGTTGTGAGCAAAGCTATCGGCTGCCATGCAAGTGAGATGAAATCTGAGGGAATGAAGAGCTGGCCAAGGGACCTGTGGACTTGTAGAGCTTCTTTGAAGTTAGCTTGGCAGATTTCAAACTACGTTTAAGAAGATTTTGGTTTCTAGAGATGTCGCTATTAAGTTATTTGTGCGGAGCGTATTCTTTTTTGGTTATCCATTGCACCGAGACCCACAAACTGCTTTTAAAAATGTCTTTTCTCAGAGGTACTTAATGCTCAAGAACACATTGACCTGGTAATGTCATTCTCTAAATGATAATTTTTAAGCCAGATAGATTTGTTAATCTTAAAAAAGGCAGTTTGCAGAGATCTCCCTCGTTAAGATGCAGACAGTTTGGGCTGTGTCCCAAGCTGTGAGCTGTGGGCAGGTCACGTAGACTCCAGGTTCCTTATTTGTGCCGTGGGTGAAATCCTATCGCTTCCCCACTGGTGTGTGGAGATAAATCCGCCAGTGACCGCGGGGTACTTGAATGCTGTGGCTCTTGGTGGCTGTGATTGTCAGAGACTTTTGCATATCAAGACAAACAGCTGCTTCTGTTCCTAAATCTTTTACTGTAACCTTGAATATCTCGTCATTTTTTATTGTGTCCGTTTCCGCCCTGCTTTATAATGGGCATTGAAAACAACCACTCAGTTAGATTTCATGCTTTGTAAAGCATTTTGAGAACTGCTGATTAAAAAGTGCTGTGTAAATGTGAAGTATGTATTTTTCTGCTGCTAAACGTTCATGAAGTTTAATTTGTAGGAACCAAGGCCGAGAGTAGGAGCAAGCCCTTTAAAACCCGGGAAAAGGAAGCGGAAGGTTTGTCAAAGGAGCTCTTGGTTGAAAAGCACTTCCCAGGAAAAGTATAAATGGATTGAAAGTTTCCCTTGTGGGGAAGGCTGTGATGTGGGGAGGAGGGAGTAATTAGTCAGTTTGGAGATCCCTCTCTAGCAGTTAATCCTCCAGCACTGGCGTGCCCACCGGTGGATGCTGCATCCTTAGGGATGATCTTGGAGAAGCTGCTTTGTCATCACTTTAAGCCACGGTGCCTAGATAAAGTGCATCAAATGAATCTGAGAAATATTTAAGCTGAAATATGTATTAAAGGTAGTAACTAACCCAGCCCCCTTACTTTTTCCCCATGTCATTCCTAATTTATAAAAACAGACCACAGAGAACCGTTGAACTTTGTGCGATAATCTGTTGCTCTGTAATTTGCAATTTAAATGATGCTTCTCCGTATTTGACTGCAGGCAAAATCGACTATTCTGCTCCCATCCAATTTAATGCTTTTAGTTTTGGGTGTGTGTATGGGATATCCTAGATTACTAATTATTTTTTTCCTCTCCCTGTTTCTTGTTTCATAACCGTCAACAAGCACAATCTGCCTTTATTTGGTAGTTCCCTTTTTTTTCAGTGAAGGTTCTGTCTGCGAATTTGAATTTGTGTGATCTATTTATTTATTTTAATCAGTGTGATTTTGAAATGATGTGTTCAGGCTAGTGTTTGCATAATTACAGAAAACTTTAATGCATATGGAAGTTTAGGTTCGTATAACTTCAGAGAAGGCAGGGCCTTCCTTGTTTGGAACAAGGACAGATCCATTTGTAGTTTCATTTTGCAGAAGTAAACATTCAAAGAGAAATATCATTTCTAATGGTGGAATTGGAAAGCATTTCTCAAACTGAGTGTGGTCTGATGGCAATAGTGCCCTGTCCTGCTGCAGCGGGCCAAAACCAGCCACTGGACTCCTTTTACTGTCACCAGTATCTGGACCAGAGGTGATAGATAACTTTGTCACAACATTTCTCAACATCAGCATTAAATGTTTCTGGAGATGATACTGTATTCATAGCTCTAGCATAGCCAGAAATCCTTTTTCTTGGTCTGCTTTGTGTATTATAAATATGCATCTGCAGAACTTACTGAATGGCATGGCTGGCGTGTTCAGAATAAATCAGTAAAAGGAGAAGGATGCACTTCTGAATGGTAAAAAGAGAGTGTAGCATCATGAGGAGTTTGAAAATGGGAAGCATGATGATGCTTTCACCCATTTGACCTCTATAGCCAAAGATATCTGCAGTTATTGGCTCAAGGAGACCCGTAACTAGAAGAAAAGGTAATTACGATCTTGTTTACTGCAGTATTATTGAGAAATAAAGCTTAGAATTCATTAAACTTTCCATTTGTAGGTGTCTGTAGGTGTCCTATAAATCTAGTCATTTCTAGGGCAAACAAGGTTGTGAGAAGTCTTCGCAGTCTGTCTGAAGTCTGCACTTTCTGCATGAAGAAGCTATAAATACTTTCATTACTGAATTGTATAGTGCTTGTTTGTTTTGGGAACGTACATCTTCTCCTATACCTAATACTAACCTTCTGCAGAATAAATTAAGTGCTTATTAAAATTTTAACATTAAAAGTTAATTTTAAAAAACTCTAGAAAACGGTCAGTCAAATTAAAATGCTTTTGTGGAAGAACATCTGTGCTTTAATTACAGCAACATAAACCTTTTTTTTAATGGTGTAAATATGTGAAACCTGTGGGGTATTTTTTAATATAATTTCAAAAGATTATCCTAAGCTTTGCTGTATTTAGTTCTTCAAAGACCTTTTTTTAAATTTTCCTCACTGATTTTGATGGAAGAAAAAGTATTCCATATTTAAATACTTCCCTCAAAGTGAAGTGAAGTTTAGCGTCTTGGGATAAATTTAGATCGTTTTTCTTCTAGCTAAGTAGGAGGAGTTTTCAATAGCTTTTGAAAGTTTGTCTTGTGTTATGGATATGCAAAGTGATGGAAAACAATTACGCCAGTAGCATTACTGTTTAGATGGTGAGAAGTACAGATTATTTTTTTCTTTGAACATCTGACTCACCAGAGCTGGCTGTTAATCTTGACAGCTTTATTGCAAAGCAAAGAAAGCGGCTGAATAAACTGGGAAAAAAAATGCTGCACTACTGCCTACCTGCAGTGACGACTGTGACCCTGGGATTGAAGGGAAGGAGAGGCGGGTGTTTCCCTTTTGCCCCTCTGATGAGAACTGAATTTGCAAACGGTGCCACGTAGCGAGGCTGGGGCCTTTGCTGAGATGACTTCAGCCGCGGCGCATTGTTTCGGGTTGTTGTAATTGTTTGCAAAACACGTTCAGGGGCTCTCCCCGTGCTGGTACTTGTTCTGAGCATACGTAATGTGCAAACAAACCAGACACCGAGTGCCATGAGGGTTTAAAGTATTGTTTCTTTGTCGCCAGTACCTGTGTCTTCAGGTGCAGTGTGTTACTCGGCTCAGCAGTTGTTTTGACTGAACCAAAATACATCTTTGTTGACCTATGCTCTCTTTTCCTTTTGAAATCTCATTTTGCTTTAGAGGCTGATTTAGGTGATTTCTCTCTCTCTCTCAGCTAGGATATTCTAAGGACAAACTTATTTTGCTAGAGGAAAACTTTCTCTGCTCAGTTAAACAAATTTGACTGTGTTGGCCACGTGCTTTCTGGGTAGTGTTTTTTGATTAGTAGGTATGGAGGCGTAGTCATCTTAAGCATAGTGTAGATCTTGCCACGTTCTGTACGTGAAGCATGTAGATCCCCAGATTAAATTCTCCTGAACTTGAGTATGTCGAACTCCTGAGCATGGGGAGGGGGTTGTGGAAATAACCCGAGTTGTTACGTGGAGGCTAGAGTACAAGGCAATTGTATGGAATGAGAACAATGTTTTCCATGCTTCCTTTCCCCTTCAGTGCTTGGGCAGTAGTCTTTCTGCTTTCTCCTAATTCCTGGTATGATGCACCATTCAGTGCTCGTCTGTCTCTGGACTCTGCAAAGCCTCAAAGGAAGAGTTGTGGGTTTCTTGGTTTTTTGTGGGTTTTTTATAGCTCAAGTGCCATAATGAATCTAACTCCATGAGAGTTAGACCCCAATCCCAGCCACCACAACATATTTTGAATTTGAAAAAATCTGTCTGTGTCTCTTTCTCCCTCTGCTTTTTGCATAAATTTTTATATTGAACATGTATAGGATCTGCAGATTGGAAACAGTTTCTGTGCCCTGCAGGTGCCCGGCACATGTTAAAAATCCATCGATTACGAGGCACCTCAATCATGACAAAGACTTAGACTTCTCTCTGGGATTTAAGAACTAGTGAAGTGATTTTGCTTAAAAAAAATGAGACGTGGTTGTCTGATTCTTAGGCAGACCTTAGGACATTTGTACGGATTATGAGTGCCACCCAGCCTTCATTCATCTGAAATCCATCTTCTTCCTCATTTTGCTGCATTTAGGTGCCTGATACAGTCTCTTTCTCTCCCACCCATTTTAAGTCCATAGTGTGCCAGCATCACTGAACAACACAGTGTGGTCTTGGGGGGATTTTGGATAAAGTTTTAGGATTTTGTCTCCTTTTGATTTTGAGAGGCTGATGAATACTCTGTTGGACTTCATTGTAATGGCTTGGATTTGCCTGGTACTTCTGGTGTGTCTGTAGCGGAGGTGACTGATGGAGCTGCTCGGCTAAGCATCAAAGTGCTTTGGCTTGCAGGCGCTGCTAAAATGAATTGGGTAAGCGTGTAGCAATAGCAATATGGTGTGGGCTGTAAACGGGCCGGGGCTGTAGATGGTGTATCAGTAGCATCGATACACAGTGCAGTGCCAGTTAGGCATGTAATTGCACAGAAATGGCCTCTAATACCAGTTTCAAGAGGAGCTGCCAAAACCACAGCGCTTGAGGCCTCTCCCTCTGAGTTTGGCCAATGCTGGAACGAAACAGCCCCCAGCTTGTTCCTCCGGGACACAGGCCTGCCTTGTTAGGAAATCAGTGAAGTTTGGGAACCCACAATACCTCACATAGCTCTGTGTACAGTAACGGAGGGTGGAAATAGGGCCATAGGCATGAGCAACCAGACAAGTTATAAATATAGAATACTCGCTCAATTCCAGTTTCGTTAGTCATGGGAGGACAGTGAGAGTTTTATAAACTTATAAGGAATATACAAACAGTTCTGAATTTAAAATAACTCTGTATAGTTTTTTTAGTGTGTGAAAAGAATATTCTTTTTTGAGACCATCCATGTAAGTATCTGCTATACGCAGAGTGTAAGGATCTGTGTATTTATATGATCATGTGAATGTGACTTGAGATGACAAAAAAAGGTACTGGAGGAAAAAAAGTGTAGCTCAAACGTGCCAAACTCTAGCAGAAACAGAGTGGGAAGCAGCGTGCTTCCCACTTTGTGCCAGTATCAAAAACATGAATCTGCTCTATTTCTTTACTAAGTGCCATCTGATGCCGTCTCCAGCTTCAGAGCAGCCGGGCAATATCACTGAGCTGGCTTTCCTGCAGCATGGAGCCCCTGTCAGATCCAGTGATACAGCTCACCTTGACTGTCCTTCCTATAAATAAATAAATAAAACTGTCTGGTACTCCCTAATCTGATCGCAAATCCTTACTACAGGAAAGGATTTAGAAGGTCCGAAGCAATGTCATCATTTTTTCAGTTACACTAACAGGAGTTCCTCAAAAGCATGTGCATGTGTATAAGCAGAGACACCTCACTCATGCAAGTATTAACTGTGTATTTGACGGCGTAGCCAGCAGTGGTGACTGTGCTGTTTGTCCCACGAGTATGTTATGTGTGTTTGCAGTTTCTGGGGAATGGCGTAGTCGAGCATAGTTTTCCTGGTTAAGTTTATTTTATAAATGTATTGGAAGAACTGGAATAGTTCTCTGTCTTAATGGCGGATGCTTTTAAAGATAGCAGAATAAGTGCAGGCTGGACGACATAATGTCATCCTCCACTTAGATTAGAGGAAAACACTGAGCAAACCCGCATGCTGTTCCCATCAGTGCCCCTCACTGACCCAAGTAATTTTTTTCTGGTGTCTTCTAATTCAGGTGTTTCAGTCCTTTGCTTGGGTTGAGTGAGCTGTGGATACAGAGCTGCTCAACTTGCAGCAGTTCACTTGGGGCTTCCTTTGGGGTTGCGGCAATGTCCAGTGCCTCTGTGGATCAGGAGCATCCTTGCGCTTCTCAAAGCGGACTCTGGAACCCAGCTCAGCCTCTTATAGCTCAAACAGAGCTGTTTAGTAACCCACAAGCATGCAGGCAACTGTTGCAGCAGTTTTGTTCTTCGGAGATCAAACCATGTAGGATGGAGTTAAGAGTTCATGTCCAGACAGTTCAGGATGATTTACAGACTCTGAAAGCAATTTGCATCAAGTCTGAAAAGATACTCAGCATTTAGCATTTTCCATTTTCCCTTGGAAAAGCTTCCATCCCCAGTCGTAGTGTATAAGAAACTAATTTTAATAAAGATTTCAAGTTAATTGTATGCTTTCTGCTGTGCATGTTGCCTGGAAATTGGTTAAAATGCATGAAGAGATGGATTAATGCACAATCTTCCAGTTTGCTTTTGGGCCCTACAAACTCTGGCACCTTCTGTATTCCCTCTGTGTTTATAATAGAGGAAAGATTTAGAATGAGAAAATTACTCCGTGATTATTAAAACCAAGGAAAGAGCTCACCTTTTGTTTGTTACGGATCTCAAGAGCACAACCTTCTGTTGCTGTCAGATTTGCTTATGCTCTCTTGTATTTCTGGAAGTCGTGAAGGAAATACTTTGTTTAATCATTTTGAACATAATTGCCTTAATATTGTTTGAAGCAATGTTGATCTTAACAGGATGCCTTCACTTGAAATGTGCAAACATCGTAAGTGATGGCGTACTCCCAGACTTAGTAGTCCATAATTTAAAACAAATGCACCTAGGTGTCTCCAACTTCGCAGCCATCAGTATTCTTGCATTTTGTTTTGCCCTTCCATTGCAATTCTTCTCTTTTCTCAGGTTCCTAAACACCTCGATCTTAATACTGGTTTTGGTGGACTATCTCACTAGCAGGTGAACAGCTTGAAAAAAATTACTCTTTCAAAATTCAAAAAACAGTTTGAATATTCGTGCTCGTTCTGTTTCCTTGAGTTTTAATCTTTCTAATGATTAAAACTCAACAGGGTTTGCTATTTGTTGTTAACACAGGTATCCTAGTTGGAGATGAGCGAAAACTTTCTACTTTTGCCCTACTGTGTGTATTGTAAACATTAGTTTTACTGAACCTTCTTTTTTTTTTTTTTTTCTCATTTTTACTGTAATTAGCCTTTGACTGGAGCAGTGTTGATGTCTGCCTCTAAGACAAGCATTATGTTTCATTGCTTGTGCCAGAATGGGTAAGCCTTTTGATGGCCTTAATGCATAAACGCGAAGGGCATACCTGAAATGAAGCAGGAGTTGAATCCTTCTGAACCAGTGACGGGGTTTTTTTGCCCAAGGTTAAACTGCCGTTATCCTTCAGCATTAAGAGAACTACATAATTTAGGTCAGTGTGATAATGTTATCAAACTGTCTTCCTCCTTTAGAATAAATCTGGAATGTGAATAGTATTCTTCCTCCAGCTGGGGTTTTGCCAGGACATGACTGACCAGGACTCCTTGCTTGCAGTATATTAATTAAATCCTGTAAAGCTTATTGCCTTACACTTGCAGCATTTGGAAGACAGGCAGATTAAATCTAGCTTTAAGGAACAACAAGCTAACCCCCAATATATTGCTCGTAATCTGGAGCGAAAAGAAAAATAATTTGCTTCAGAGCTGTTCTGCAGCAGCCCTTTTCTTTCCTTATGTGTTGCTGAAGAGTTCAGGAACTTCAGTTGCCCCTTTAGGAATGTGAACACATTTGTGACCGTGAGTGGTGGGTGATTGCAGTGGACGGGGAGCAGCTTTCACTGCTGCGGGGTGACGCTTGCTTTCCTGATTTCACCCCCACCGGCATCGGCGTTACTGTTCTGACTTGCATCTTCCAGTGGGAAATTTCCCTTTTTCATAGAGGAAATGTTTCCAGAACAGTGTGGGACTGATGGTAAAACGTTCCCGATCAGTTTGTTTACCTAGTGTTGAAGGTAGAGTAAAACTGGCCTGGATACCTGATAGATGCTTGTGTATATGCCTCAGTTGGGTTTGTTTATGTACTGAATTCATACTGGTGTGGAAGGGACAAAATGGACTTGTTTTTTTCCTCTTTCTCTCGAGTGCCAGCTGCAATGATGCCAGTCTGGGTTGCGCTGGGCAACATAAACTGTTTTGAAAGAGAATGCAATTCCTGTTGCCTGGGTTTGTCAATAAGTCGTGTTTATTTGCACCTTCCTGGTTGTTAGTATTACGCACTTTGGAGCAAATGGAGTAACTGTACTATCTCTCTGGTCCTGTTGACTGTGGTCTAAAGTAGTTGTTTTCTTCACTCACATTTCCATTTGCTCTAATTTTGGTGTGATGTGAGTAGCTGTAACACCGCTGGAGCTTTTAGCAGGGTTGATTGCTTCACTTGCAGAAAACCTGAAGGGATGGGAGGTTTTACAGTGCCAAATAGCATCTCTAAGTCCTCTAAATAAAATGGATTTAGCACACATGTTGTTATGTATCACAGCTGGGAAGCCTGGAAGCTGTTTTGAGGTAATTTCTAGAGTAAAGAATGAATGATAGATGGCCAAAAGAGTTGGGGGGGCAAGTCATCAAACTCCACTGTATCCAACTGAAATATGCTTTGGGTTGTTTTTGTCGTCGTTTTTAATAGGCTACTCTATTCTTTTCAGCGGGGAAGGAGGGCTGTGAGTATGTTAACGCTGAGGCATTTGTGTCTTTGAGGGATTACAAACCATGCTGTGGGCCTCTGGCTCCTCGCGGCTATGCTGATGTGTGTGCTAGTCTGAAATGCTCAATGTACTAAAACTATTCTGAGGGAAAGGGAAAATATTAATGTTGAAGAAAAAAGATAGTAAAACCACAGCAATATGTTCTAGCAGAGTATTCATTTCATTGAAGGATGAACGGTTCCTCCCTGTTTCATAGACCTTACCACATCTGGTGGCATCGGAGAGTCTCTAGGTGCTGAGTGGTGCTGGGCTTTCTTCTCCTAACCTGTCTTCGTTCTGTTCTTCCACTTCTTTTGCTCTGGAATCATCTACAGGTGCTTCCATCTGAGCAGTTGGATCCAACTACTGCACAGCTGGCTATATGGCATTTAGCATGTTGCTGGTTTTCAACCATAAAATCCTGAGGAAGAGGACGCAAGAGTAGATTTCTTTATCAATCTTTCATATGATTAAAAATCGAGCAGTTAGTGGGCTGATGTCAGCTTGGGCAAATCCTTTGAGGTTACTTTGAGGTTCTGGATGCTTCGTCGCACCCTGCCCCTTCACTTAGGGGATATGGCATGCAGCGTCTGTGACAACCTGAAGTACCAAGGGGCAGGGGACCAAAAAGCTTTGTGTAGAAGCTGACCAGATGTAGTTAAACTTCAGCTGGATTTGTACAGTGGGAAGAAGATAATTCAAAGAAGAGCTTCAGAATAATTTCAAGAGCCTTGGAAAGGTCTGCCAGATAAAAATGGGCTGGTAACGACTAGGATGTAAACATGGGAATACATGTCTAGTGAAATGATCTTGAGTCAGACATAGCTTTCAGGCTGTAGAATTATTGCCCGCTTCTTGGTGTAAGTTTGTATAGACCTATCCAAATATTGTACTGGTGGGTGTGATTGTGTGCATACTAGAGGTTTAAAGAGGAAGGAGATGATCACTTTCAAGTCCTAGTATCAGTGCTGGGTTGAACTGAACCTTTGAGATCTGGCAGTTGATTTCAAAATCTGCCAAACTTTATGCCGTAACTATTAGAAAGTAGTTCAGTATGGTGGTTTTTTCCTTCAGGATTTTCACTGAATGTGAGAGAAACAGTTTTAGAGTGCTGGGAGAAAACAGCAAAGGCGAGAAAATACACCATTGTTAATATGTTGCTAATGCTAAAGTCATCTCCAAGGAACTGAAGACGCCACTTAGAGCAGTTGTATACCCCTATTTCTGTGATGGGAACACGTTACTGCATGTATTTAATGTGTGCATCTCCTTATTGCAGCCCTTATTCTGTAGTTATTTGATTCCAGCCCTGGCCATGAATCACTGCAACTGGATTTTCTGAGTAATGTCTCGCTATTCTCACAGTACACCAGGCAAAAGAAATCAAGTCTTGTATAGGCTGCTTGAGCATTTGAAGTCAGCCGTTTGAAAGACCATACCAAAGTTTAGGCCATTAAAATGCAATATTTTTAAAAGTCTGTCATGTAGAGGGATTAACATTCCAAAAATGACCATTTTTTTTCTTTGTGGATAAATTTAGACAGCTAATTTTTTCAATAGTTGGCTAGGAGAAAATGCTCCCTTCCTCCTGTGGTTTCTCAAAACTAGGCTCCCCCCTTCTCCCCCTTTTCTTTCTGAAACATTATTTTATGTGAAGTATGCCCTCAAAAAGTAGAAACTATAAAAAGGGAAGGATGGAGTGTCATTTTACAAGGAGAGAAAGAATCCTTAAAAAATATTTATCCCACACTTGGCAACCTTTTGCTTGCCCGCATGTGACTGGCACGGTGCCATCCTTGGCAGAGGCCAGTGCCTCAGCTTGCCAGAAGTCTTCCTCTCCTGGCTGCATTTTCACTCTCTGTGACTGATTGTTTATTCACCTGATTTTTCTGTTTCAGCGTTGCTGAAGTCATGGCGTCTTGGAGATAAGAACACTTTGTCTGTCCAAAACTGTACAATAGCCATGATGTCAACGCAGAGTGTCTGCAGCGAGCTTTAGCTTTGTGCACACTTCAAACAGCAGGGAGGTATTAGATGTCAGACAAACTTACTACCACCTCCTTAGCATGAGGCTGTCCAAAAAGGAATTGTCATAAATACAGAGAGATGATTTGTTTCTTGCTTTTTTTGGAGAGTTGTGTTTGAGGATTTCCCAACCTTGCTTTGTATTCACAATTTTGGTTTAGCATCTTGGGGATTTTAATTGAGAAGAATGAGTCTCCGAGTCAGATTCTCTTGGAGCTCCTCTTGTTTTGGGGATGTTTGCATTTAGAGTATCTGCTTTCTGTATGTCAGGTCTGAATCTGATTTACTAGGTCAGTGGGCATCTTGGAATGAAAAACTTTGCCTTTTTTGCAAGTGATAATAGTATCTTATTAGTATTTGGAAAATCTCCTGAATTTTGTTGACAAGGAAGACTTCTCATTTGAAGAAATTGGAGAGAAGCTGAAGCATGGATGGTCAAACTGCTGTTGTTAGTTTTGCTCCGGTAAATTTGATTTGTGGCTACTGGTACTCTTGTAATGTCCTTCTCTGAAGATCTGATGATTATTCAGTACTTTCACTCCCTAAATGTAAATACACACTCTGGTCTAGTGAAGCCTCCATCATCTCTGTATTAGAAGCTGCATAAGAGTCTGCCCTTCTCCAGGTCTTGTTTTGACTTCCTTCTTCCATGGCTGCCCTCCAAGGTCTCTGCAATTTTCCATTATCTTGGTAGCTTCACATGGTGACAATTAAGCATTTTTTGCACTTGTGCTTGTCAGCAAGGATTTGTTCAGGGGCTTGGGGTTTTTTTTTCTATACAACCATCAGCCTTCATGATCCAAGGCACTGTTGTACCTGGGTGATAAAATTCTATCCCCAAACGTCAGCCCACTATTTACTTATGTTTGTCTCTCTTACGTTCTTGCAGACTAAAGTCAACAAGTTAATGAGCGTATTTCAGGGCTTGCCTTTTTTTTTTTACAGAAGTATTTTGGAACCTGCATTCTAAATGTTTTGGCACAAATCTAGCAGCTCCAGTAGCACAGTTTGGGAGGGCAGAGGGGAGGATAGATGGGACTGGATTGTAAGGCCAGCCAGTGTTGTTAAGTAAGGTTTTTATAACAGGGATATCTGAGGGAATTGGCATGCAAGGCAGATAAGAGTTTTTGTTGTTTGTGTGTGTGTAGGATATATTACAAAAGTTCTTGTTCTGCCTCTTCAAAGAAACAGGATACCCGTATTGTCTCCAGGCTGAAAACTATGCCAACGTTAGCAAGAACGAGGAAAAAATAGGACTGAGAGAAAAGCAAGGTTGCTGAGCTTTTAAAAAATTATCTTCAGAAAGTTTTCAAGAGTTCTCATTAAAATGGTTGCGATTAAAAATATTACTGTAGTTTTGAAAACCCGTTTCACTGATTGCCTTTTTCATATGAACTCGTGTGTCCTTCTGTGCTTCAATTTATATTTCTGTAGACGAGAGTCAGCAGATTTACCAGGAGATGCAGGGATTCCTATTTATATAGCAGGCTGTTTATGAATGGCAGAGACATTAAGGGAATAGAAAAGTCTTTCCCAAGAATGAAATAAACTCAGTCTTTTCCTACTACATTTATCTCAATGTAGCAGCATTTGTTTTTTAGCAAATTGTCTAGATGAAAACAAAAAAAATCAGTGAACTTTGTGGAGGCATGGGGTACATGTGTGTTATTTTTCTTAGTAGGGCTTTGAACTGGAAATGTAGCTACCACACTAAAACTGAATTCTGGCACCCACTCAGAACAGCAGTCTGTCTGCTAGCAAGACCCACTGATTTTTTGTGTGTGTGTTTTGTGGTGTTGGTTTTTTTTAATCCCTTAGTAGTTGCAAATGCAAGTAGTACTGTATACCTTAAGGTGAGAGGCAATTTGTGCTGCTTTACTAAAGTGGCATCTGGGCACGGGCAGACTTTATTCCTTTTACACTGGTGTAGGTTACCATCAAAAAAATATAGAGACCTGCATGCTTGTTTATTTCTGTGTAAGGGTTTGGTGTGTATGGTTTTTTTTCCTTTTCAAGAAAAAAACCCACAACTCCAGCATCTTTACGCAATGCATTATTTAGCAGTGATTTCCTCTGCATTCCCGCTCTCAGTAGTCTTACAAGTAACTGACTCTGCAAAAAAATTTCTTAATTTGGCCTGCGTGTGATATTTGCACTACCCGGGCAGGCATCGGCCATCCTCGTGCTTTCACCTCCTTATTCTCATAGTCTCCCATCTCCACCCTCCTTCTACTTTTCTGCCTGGGTTTGCTCTGAAGAAAAGAGTATACAGGTATGGAGCAGTAGTAACGGCATTGCTGTTGGGTTGTAACAGCAGTGTGTGCGAGGAAAGGACTGCAGAGTTAAGTAATATTTGTTTTCTAACTGGAAAAGACAAGTGAGCTCTTGGGCAACTTCAGTAGTACCTTTTCACGCAGTAAACCCACTGCCTTCAGTTCAGTGTATCCAGGCTATCTTTAACACAAACTTCTTGTGTTAGTGGTTCGTGGCTCCGTACATACAGGTAATGGCACTATCAGATATTGTAAGCAGCTCTGATGATGATACTTCATAGCTACCTGCTAATATAGGAGAGAGACCGCTAAGACTGTCAGGTTACTTGGGGAGTACCTGCAGGTGGAATTTCCTCCACAAGACCTTTCTTGACCTTAATTGTGTAAGGAGAACCCAGTTTCATACCCCGGTGCTTAAACTTGCAAGGTTGGCAGTTAGGGCTTAAAAAAAACCCAGTGAATAAAATTCAACAAGATCAGTATAGAACCCTTTTGATAAGAAATGCAAAGTTCTCTGATGGCTGTTTTACACGTGGACACTACCTCAAAGCTGGCAGAAAATGGCTTCTTATAATCAAAACTTGATGTAGGATGTCTAGATCCTGATGCAGAGTTATGAACAGGTTTTTTCTTTTTTCTTTTCTTTTAAAAAAAAATCCTTGCTTAATAGCACTGTCATGCTTTTAGTCCTGTGTTGTGATTGTGGTGCTCTGCTCAGTAGCAATGTAAAAACATACTGGAAAGCCTAGACTTCGTTATGGGAAGAGGAGGGAGTCAGGATTTTAGGGCACTTTAATCCTGCATTAAAACAACACTGTAGTTGCAAACTGAAAGATAAATTGGAATGCAGAATTTATGTGGAACTGTTACGGTTTCATAAAAGTTGTCTTTCTCTATAGGCTGGGCTCTGCTGCTTCCATGTTCATTTTGGGATATTACCTTCTTTGCTGGTTATATGCTTTTTGCTCAAGTCGTTCAGTTTAAATGTCTTGTGGTGCTTTGCTGGGATCTCACTATAGTTGCGCTACTGAAATTTTGTTTTATGCTGTTGTTATTGATACTGTGCTTTAGCTAAGTTAGAAAGTGGAAACCAGTTACTTAATGCAAACCAGATTTCCTATCTGTGTTTGTTTACAGAGCCTCTGGCACACAACTCGCATGGCTAAAAGGCCATACAACGCTGTAATCAAAATGTTGTTGTTACATAAATATAACACTGCCACTTCTTTTGATGTAACAGTGGTGAGCTTGTCTGCTGATGTTTCGGTCTTTGTTCGTGTCTTCCAAGCTGAAAGGTTTTCACGTAAAACAAATTAATAAATTTGCACCCCCTTTTTCTCTCCCTTTCATATTTCGTTCTCTGAACTCAGAATTTGGGGATAAGGCAGAATTCTGTTACGCTCTTCAGGGGAAAATAGTAGCTCCATGATTCCACAGTATTTGATGTGTACCATCTGTACTTTATTAAATCTCATTTTGCATACATAAGCAACGTTGGGATGCCACACTGGGGTCAGTCTAACCATGTGTGCTACGGTATCGCAGTGCTTTATTGTACAAGTGTAATTAAGTTGTTTAAAGGAAGCTTGTTTTCTTGCCAGTAAAAGACCAATTTGAAGTACAACTAGGAAAGACAAGAAATGCCTAGAAAGACAATAAGTCAGCGCTCAAAAAAAAAAAATTAACCATAATACTTGGGCTATGGAATAGGTTCCAGTACTTGCCTGTTTCCATTATCCTTATGTTGGTCTTGCTTTCAGCAGTTTTCCGCATTATTTAATTGGTTCATGTTATAAATTTGATCTGAGAAAAAGATATTTTCAGGGAAGTAAAACTGAGAAAAACAGAATTTAATTTGTCAGTCTTACAGGAGTTGATTCTTTTGCAGAGGTGCTCTAGAGCACAGGGAATGAAAGCATAGAGTTGTACGGATCAGGGTTTTTCCTTTGATGCCGTTCACTTCGTTTAATAGCTGTTGTTCATGTGACCTTGTGTTCTGTCTTGCAGTGTGCCCCAGCTCATGTGGCAAGCGAGCCTGTACAGACCAAAATGAGTGTTGCCATCCCGAATGCTTGGGGAGCTGCACGGCTCCTGACAACAACACCGCGTGCGTGGCCTGCCGCAATTACTACTACGAAGGAGTCTGCATGCCCACTTGCCCTCCCAACACCTACAAGTTTGAGGGCTGGCGCTGCGTCACTAAAGAGTTTTGCTCCAAAGTCCCTGCCACCGAAACAAGTGAATATGAGAGGTTTGTGATTCACAACGATGAGTGCATGGCAGAATGCCCCTCTGGATTCATACGCAACGGAACCCAAAGGTAATGCAGCTTCTGGAAAGTTCATCGGAGTTGTCATGTTCGGGTTTTTCCATCCGTTGTTCTGTGGCAGCTTGTGATGCAAATTACGTTAGCTAGAAGTGAGAACATACAATGGGAAATTGCATGACTTGCTAGTAAAGTCTTGCTTAGATGAATTCACCCCTGAAAGGTCTGATTGTTTGTGGTCCTGTGCATTGTCAGTTGCCACTGATTCTTCTGAAGGACTTGAGGAGATCAGTACAATGCAGAACCAGGTCTTCAAGTAGGCAGTAACAAATGAAAGTGAAAGCCCCAGAACACAAGGTTGGAGGATGGCCGATGACCATTATCACACAGAACAAACTGTAGGAGTTATCTTCCTTCTCATATTATTTGTTTTATGTCTGCTTGTATTTTAGACACGTATATTCTATAGTGTATTTAATTTTATTTCCTTTTTTTCACTGTTTCCAGAAGATAACAATGGTGTTTTAGAAGGGAGCAATCATGTAGATGGTGACAAAAATAATGCAGCAGCAGACAATATTATACGGAGTAGTTTCTTCCAAGAATGTCACTCACCTGCTCTTATTTAATTCTAACAGTTGGAGTGATGCATGCTTATAATTTTCTTATTTTGCCAGTGATCTATGCAAGCAGCCTTAGCTGCCTGCTGATCCTTGGAAGTTGTGGACTTTGAGTAAAGGACAGTCAGTGTACTGAAATCCGTAGAAATTCAGTACTATGCTAAGAAGATGTCTTTGTAGGCCTGTTGGGTTTTTTTGGAAGGGTGGTTGTGATGATACCTGCACCAGGTGTCATCCATCCATTCAATCAAATGCTAAGGCAGTCTCCGGTTGGCATTTGGATGTAAGCAACTTAACACTGCTTTTGCTCAAATCCAGATATTCACCTGAGAAATGTTTCTTTTGTTATCTGCTTGAGCTTGTAGTACCAGCTGTTTGAACAGCTTACACCGAAGTGCACGGCCATCCTATCTTATCTCAGTGTTGTGCTCTGCTGCAAAGATTGAAAGGAGCTGTAATTCAAGGCTAGCGAATGTTTTGTTCCCCAGAGGTGGTGTTAACAAATAGTTGCAAATGGAAAGAATTTCCAGCATTCTTTGTACATTCAGTTGAGTGCCTCTTGCTTGTGTTTGCAGCTTTTAGTGGTTAGTGGCGTGTTACAGTGCAGAATTTTGAAATAGGAGCTTACTAGTAAGAAAAGGAAGCTTCTTTCTTGTATTATTTATGCATGAAAAACTGTTTTTACTAATGTACATGTTTTTTAAACCTCAGAGGACAGTGGGTTCAGCTTCTCTTAAAGAGAATGAACAGTTAAGTCCATGTTCATCTGTATTGTCATCAGAAGCTTTTATCTTTGGAGCTGGGTTTGGTTTTTTTCATTTTTCCCCTCAAGCGATAAGGTAGAGTAAGTAATAATGAAATACAAAGGGAAGTGCTAGAATAAATTGAAAAATAAAAATGACCTTGAATCGGGAAAGACGTTTACCAGGAGGAATGATCAGAGGGCATGTTTTGTGCACACTTGAAGTGTTCAAATTTGAAATGAGTATGCAGACAGTTTAACATGAAGCCTTTAAAAAGCTGCTGTAGCCAAAGGCTAGGCTGGCCTGAGTTCTTTTTCCTTGAGTTTGGCCATTAAAAAATGCTGATGAATGCTTGTGAGTATAAGAAGCAGGAGAAGCGAGCCTGCACTTCAGTGTTTCCTCCCAGTTTCTGGCAATCTGGTTTCTCCGAGTTCGAGGCTGTCTCTGTTTGGTGTTTTATAGTCACTGATGGACCTGTTCTTTTTCTGTCTGTATAATCTATTTTGAACCTGCTTAGACTTCTGGCCTATCTCTCCCAATTTTTTTTTCCTGCTGCAAATTAGTTTTGTTTTGTATCAAGATGCATCCTTCTGTTAGTTTAAACTTGTTGCTTTAATACCTCTTAAGCTGTAAGAAATAGTGACTAATTCACTGCTCCCTTTCTCCACATCACTCATGACTGGATGCTTCTACAGTTGTCTTTCCTGAGTTAAAAAGGCCAGGAGCATGGAATTCCCTAGTGTTGAGCTTTAAATGTTGGTTTAAGAGCATGGAGACAGGCAACTTTATAAGAAGTTGAACAGTATTTTCCTATCTCCAGTTCCTGGCTGGCCTCTTTTTGGAGGTTGGGCCTGGATTAGCACGAAACTTCACAGCACTCAGAGACTGCCTGCGTAAATGAGAAGGGTGGTCTTTCTTGGGTATCATTAAGTTAGAATAAGTGCACAAATGGAAGGGCACTGAGTTTTACCTGAAGTGCCTTTGACTTTGGAAGGACCACAGAGCCTTTCAGAAGCTGGCAGACAGTGGGTATGGATCCATTCATTCACTCTGGTGTTGCTGTAAACAGGAGGTGCGATGCTCCGGCCTCTGTGGAGTCCAGTGGGCAAGCATCCGAAGTTACCTACAGCCCTCTGCGGAAGTATGGTAACTTTCATTCTAGCCTGAAGGACTTGTCTAAGCTTTAGAGGGAAATGTCTTTCAAAATTTAACTCGGAGCAGTCCGTAGTCTGAGTTGTGTATCGTTACTTATTTTCAGTCCCCCTTTCTTTCCTAACAGCATGTTCTGCAGTCCTTGTGAGGGGCCTTGCCCCAAAATTTGTGAGGATGGGAAAACGAAGACCATTGACTCTGTCACGTCAGCACAAATGTTGCAGGGATGCACAATTCTCAAGGGAAATCTGCTGATTAACATCCGTCGTGGAAGTAAGTGATTGCCCTCTCTTTATGAACCTCTGATAAGGCTGCTTTTAATATTTTTGCTTTTGTCTGTCAGCGTAATGATAAGAACATTAAAAACTCAGCAAACTGTTTGCTTTCCAGTCCCATAGTAGCGCTCCTGTTTGGTTTGGCTCACTGTAGCACTATTCTCCAACATGCGGATGGAACAGGTATCCAGCTACCAAGTTACAAGGCAGGGAAAGCTGGTATTTTTGTTAGCTTTTTTTGGCAGGACAGGGAACTGGGATTAGGCAGTGAGATGAGCAGTAGTCCCAAAGGAATAATAAAGGCCCGAAAAGGTGGAAAAGTCAAAAATCCTTGCATCTGGGTAGGTAAATAACTTGTCTGCAAGTAAGACATGGCACTGCCAGACTGCATATCCTCACTTTTCAAGGCACGGTGTGGTGTCTTGCTAAAACATGGAATCCAGAGTGCTGAGAGCTCATATAAAGCCCAGCGCTGTGTTTCTGGATGGTCATCATTAGTGAGCTGGCTACCTTTGTCGCATGTCTTGAACAAGCTCTGGATTAAATTTGTCAGAGCAGTGATTCATCAGCCAGGGAAGTGCTGACAGTTGATGAGCTCTTAAAAGCGGAGTAAAAATTACCGTTAGTTTTTATTGGAAATGAATCTCACTGTGGAAGATCCCTTTTGGTTTCATGAATACGGTTGAAAGATTGAGATACATTTGATTCCCTTCTTCCTTTTTTTTTTCTGAATGAAAACTTCAGGGTTTAGAAACAGCAGCATGTGGATTATTTCACTCATGGTCCCACTCTTACAGGTACAGTCTTCCCTTATGGGAGATGTTCTAGTTACCTGGGGCAAGTGTGGGGTGGGTTTGGGTTTTTTTTAAGTATTATCTTAGAGTGCTGAAGATCATCTGCTTCCACCCAGCTTATTTGGTGTGGGAACCAACCATTGGTATTTGGTAATTGGGCTTCCCAGTCATCTCTGAGGACTTTGGTTTGTTTATGGCAGCAAACACACCCGGTAGCAGCTTCTCCCATCCTGAGTGCTTATAAACTTTCCCTCATAACTGCAGTGTAACTTCTCAGGATAATGACACCAGGCGATGGGCATGGGCTCAGGATTGCTGGAGGTAAGGACTACAAAGCTTGAGCCTTGTGAAGGATGGGGTGTTGCAAACCTAGGCAGGGACAGTACAGTTCCTAGGGCAGGGGCAGTACTGAAGATTTGAGCTTGCTCTGCAGTTGTTTTAATAATTTATTATAGAAAAATCACTTTTAGCAGGCTATATAGAACATGCTCTATGGCATGAGGACATCCTTACAGTTTTATCTTTGCCGTTTCATCAAGAGTTCTCATTTTTGTAGCCAGAGCTTTTTAGGTCACTGAAAGCAATGCTTTATGGCCCAGAAAAGACCAATAGTGTACCTCCACCTCTTCATCTTCAGTCTCATTCTCTGTTTTCCAATGGAGCTTTCCGCCTGAGCTTTGCTCTCTAGCCGAAGAGCAATTCCAGTCTCATGGATGTGTACATCTACACAAGGGTCTTTTCATCCCTGCCAGAATGCTGGCTCAACATTTGGTGCTGGCTTCAGAGTGCAGTGTCCATGGAAAAAGCAGGTATACCAGTATGGAAAAGCAAGACTGGTTTTCCACTGTTGCTCTGTGGCTTTATTTTGCCCTTCAACCATCTGTCCACACAGGCAACTATTACTGGGGGAGGAATACCAGTATGTCTCATTTTCAAAAGCAACAAGTACAAACATTTGCTTTTACTGAGCTAATACTGTATTAAGCAGAATAGCAGTTAAAGCTATGAATTTTGCAATAACAAAATTACATTTTTCTTGCTATAGATAACATCGCCTCAGAACTGGAGAATTTTATGGGTCTGATTGAGACAGTAACAGGGTATGTGAAGATTCGTCATTCCCATGCGTTAGTCTCCCTGTCTTTCTTGAAGAACCTGCGGTATATTCTGGGAGAGGAACAGGTGGATGGGTAAGTGTTCAGATATTAGTAGATGCAATTTCACTTTAATAGAAAGCTGCAGAAAATAAGTCTCCTAATAAATAGTCACGTACCATTTACAGAATGTTCTCTTCCGCTAATACGCAGTGTTTTTCTTCTAATGAGCACCGTTGCACAGTCATCGCTCATTTGGATTACTATCCAAATCAGCATATTAAATTGAGTATATTAAAATTGAGTAAATTAAAATACTGGTAACTTTGCTGTTGCTTTTCACTTTACATTTTTCTAGAGAGAGTCCTTACATTGACAAACTGAGTGTGTCTTCAATTTGCGCTGTTTGAGAAAAGCACGTCTTCAGAAACAATTGGATTTCCTTGCAGTTCTTTACTGTTGGCTTTAAGCAGCGTTTTACAGAGAATGTCAGCTGAAAGGAAACCTGAACTTTACTAAACAAGGAGTGCAACTGGAAGTGACCCAACTAGTGTGAAGTAGATTGCAAGTTGCAATTGTTTGCAACTCCTTGAAATGCTGACATTAAATGAATTATCTATTGAACAGGAAAAAGACTGGTCAGGAGAAGTGAAGTTGATTCTTTGAAATGTTTGCTGTGGGTTATATCACTTCTATAATTACACAATGTGGGATACTTTTTCCTGTATACAACTCCCATTTTCCTATGATGGTAAGAGATAGTCGAGACAAAAGTTTTCATCTCTGCAGAACTTGCAAGTGCTGAGGTGTGGTACTGGTCCTTCAGCAAACTGCCTTGCTATTTCTCTTCCTGAATCAAGTAACCATCCCAAGTTTAAACCAGTGTTCTCTGGGAGAAGTAAGTCTCCCTCAGTAATGACAGAACTATTAAATGAAGAATTTTAGGAAATCATGTAAGAGAAGGTGGTGGGAGGGTCATGGGAAAGGTGGCTTGTGTCTGATTTCTCTGCCCCAACAGGATAAAGTTACAGCATGAGGGATTCTTCACAACCTCCCTCTTTCTCCCAGGCTAGTCTTTGGTCAGCCTTAAATTCTTGAAATTCCACCATGTGACAGAGCGAGTTAAAGGGCAGCTCTTCATCCTGCACTTGAAAAGCACGTTGTCTTTTTCAGTAAGAGCACTGGGTCTACGGAAAACCTTGTTTCTAATTGCAAATCTTAGAGGCTTGTCACTTTGCCGAGCACAAGACTCATTCAGCCCACTTACGATGTGGCGTGCTCTCACAGGTACTCCAGTTATCGATTTGTCTTTTCTTCTCTCTCCCTCCCTCCCTTGCTCTCTTTAAATTTGAGTTTAGCTTTGTGTTTCAAGTAGTAATTATGTTTATGGTAGCTTGTATGTCAGTAAGCAGAGCTGATATGAAGGGAAATGGCAGGTTTTAAAATTGGATTCCCAAATAGAGAAGTAAATAGGTGCAGCTTTGAAGAGGAAAACAGAGATGAGTGAGGGAGGTAAAGTAGATCTGTAGTAAAGAGCTACTTGTGCTAAAATTCACCCATGCTAGGAAATTACTGCAGTTACACACTTAGGGTCAAGGGCAGTCTCTTTGCTTAGAAAAGGCCTAGCATAATTTAGGCGTTACCACCATCTAAATAATGTTTCAAAAAATACTTAGATGCAAGTAGGCACCTGGCAAGGAAGGGCTAAGCTTGAACAATTACTTTGGCAGAGTTACGAACAACAGGGAGTGGGGTCTTAACCTGGGAAGTACTGGGCTGCTGGAACAATAGCTGTTTATGCCAGCATTGCCTCGGGGCGTGAGAGGGAGGTAAACTTCAGATCCATTATGATAGTTGTTCATTACATGACTGACCCCACCACCACCGTCCCTTTTTTTTCTTAATTGAACTGGACTAACAAAACAGTACTTCAGTATTTCTTTCTTCCTTATTCAGTTGCTGGTGCCTGCCTCGGTTATCCCAGGAAATGGAAAGTTTAGAGGGAGCTTACTTTGTTCTCAGAGTATTCACTGCCTCTTTTGAACATGTCTGTAGTGAACGTGCTGCCCTGGCGAGAAAAAAATTTCCCTTTGCAAATAGGACAACTGAAATGGAGATGTGCTGGAGGGGTCTCAGTGTCTGTTGCAGGGTTTTGATTCCTAGTCTGATGTCGACTCTGCTGGGGTGCTCTGTGTTCATTGCTGTCATCGACTGCAGCTGCCATGTTGATGGATGGCATGTGGGCAGCACTTCTTAAAGCATCTCCAGATTGGGTACCTGGGAAATGAGCAATTTGTGGCCTTCAGGAGCAAGTGAGGAGATGATGACTGAGGAAGAGTTCCTATTGTGGCACCAGCCAGCTGCTGACATTGAGTTTCAACTTCTGCAGCAAATTTAGGACAGTCTCTATAAAAGCAAAACAACCCCCCCATGCCTGTTTTCTACATCCATTTGAAGCAGAGATATCGGTAGCTGCCAGACCTGTTTGGAAGGTGTGAGCAGGATTTCTAGCTGTTGTATGGCTCCTTACTGAAGACTTTACGGTTTGTTTTCCTGCAATTGTTATTGTCAGATATCGTGAATTCAGACAGTCAGCAAGATAGCACCAAGGCTTGTTGTAGCCACAGCATTTCAACAAAGCAGTCACCGTGTGTATTAAGAGTGTTTTAGAAAGGAATAATGCCGTCCGGGCTGGTGGTAAACATGGGTGGTGAGCGTGTCTGCAGTGACAGGCTCCCATGGGGGAATGTTCCTCGGCTTTGTTTTTGTTTAAGGGGAGTCTGTAAAGACACTGTTTTTCAGCCATCCCTGCATAAGTGAAGTTTCAGAAAGTGGGTTGGGGAATTTGTATGCTGAGGTATGAGATTGGGTTTGTGTCAGAGTTTAAGAAGTTCATCAGTTTACCTTTTCGAACCGGCCAAGAAAACAGTAAACTTCAGTATTAGTAAGATGCATTACTTCCAAATCCATGGGATAGTATGAAAGCCCCTAGTTTCTGACCCATGTATATGCCTGTAAAGATGCAATTCTTGGCCAAAATCATCTCTAAGTTGCTTACAATTTACACTAGCAAGATGTGTGTAAGTATCTATTAGAGACAGATAATAACCTCTGCTAATAACCTGTTAGTAACCTCAGTGGTTCTGTTTGAAGCTGTGGTGGGCAAACACAAGCAAAAGAATATACCAGCATTATTAGAACTTTAGCAATGTTTTGGAAATTTGATAAAGTTCAAGCTGGTAGAGAAATGCTGAAGAACAAACTTCCTTAAAGATAGACCATCAAATGGAGCATTTTGTTCAAGTACTGTCCTCTGTATTGTTCTCTGTTGTGGTGTTTGCTCTATATATTTGGCTCTGTTGTCAGGCCCTCATCAGGGATCAGGGTCACACTGTGATACAGATGTAGAACATATACCATGTTAATAGGCAGTTTCTAGCCAACATGTGGCATGTTTTGTGTATGTAAAGTAATAAGGATTTTGCTTTTCTCCTGTCTCTTACTGATTGATGTCCCAGCTATCTGGTCTAGTGGGATTTTCCGTCTGTCTTCTCATTGTAGCACTGAGAGATGAACGTCTTGTATTCTGTGTGTCCTGCAGGGTTGCTCGTCTTGTTCCAGGGTAGTCAGTCTGCCATAAACCTTTGCTGCCTGGTTGTCTTCTGTAACCCGCTCATCCACCGCTCTCGTTCACAGTCCTTTGCCGGTTCTCATTCCCTTTTTGGTGCAAGTCACTTGCCTTTACACATCATGCATTGCTCTCTTATTAGCAGTGTACTCATCTGGTCATTACCTCTTTCAGGAGCTTTTTGTGTCCTGTACACTATGGAGGGGGGGATAAACTTGTTGAAACGCTTTCATCACCCACGTCACCTTTTGTTTCGGATCTCATGTTCTGCCTCATATCTTTACAATGGGTGAATGTGCACAGATGTAGCACTGCGTGCGGATACAATGTGAAGCAGGTTTTTAATGTATGCTGTCAATAATTAAGTGGCTGTGGGTGCTCTGCAGTTGGGGATACACATCATGTTGTGGGAATTCCCTCCTGTGGGTGTGCATGGGTTATGCAGGTCACCTTGAGGCTTTTTATGGCAAGTCTGGGACCAGATGTGCCTCCTACTCCTGTTCAGAGGTTTAGCCCATCCTTCAGGCCATAATCTCCAGTCATTCCCTTAGTTACTGTCTCCAGGGTTTGACTGGCAGTGCTTTGTTTTCCAACAGTGAATCTTTTATTCTTTCCATGCTATCTTCCTTGGCATCCTGATTTTTTCCACAGCTGTTAGAGCCAAAGTCTGATATAATCTTTATTTATAACTTTATTTATAACCTAAGCCCTAAGTGCACTCTAGTTGCCCTCTGCTCCACCTTTCAAACCATGCAGTGCTGCACCTCTCCTGTATATAGGGCTGTATATAGCCCTCCAAACGTGGTTTCCCTGGTGCTAGAATAACTTCCACTAATTTACACTTCAGTGTTATATTATGAACCCTTAGGACCTCTTTGAGCAGCCATCTGAGGCAAGGCAAACTTGTGCAGATGGCATTAACGTATGAGCCGTGGTAACTTCCAACTCTGGCCCAGTCGCTGTGCAGTTGTGTAAAGCACCAGTGTGTGCTTGATTTGCCTCATTTATTCAGGCTCTTGAAAGCTTAGCCACATTGTTTTAATACAAGAATTATCTCTAGTATCTAAAGCGTAATTGCCGCACTCGTGAGCAGGAGACAGACTGGGCTGTTATTAAATATTTAAGATGGTTTCTGTAGTGGTGGAACCACACCTGTGTTTATTGTGTTCAATCTGAGCCCAGCTTTTTGGATCTTTCCTGAAAAGCTTAGTTGCCATCACTTAATCACGCAGCTAATTTTGGTGAAGTGTCATCTCTTCAGCAATGCACAGGGAGCTGCAGGGATTTAGTCATCTGTAACAGAGTAATAGGTGTCTCAAACACAGATTTTGGTGATGTCTGTCAAATCCCACATGCGATTTAGCATCCTTGTCCTCTCCTGGCAAGCTGCATTTAAAGCACAAACATGTATGTGCTCCCTTGTCAGCTGAGCACATTCTTCTCTGTATCCATCTGAAGTGGTACGAGGTATATCGACTTAATTAGCAATCAAGATTCGGAGAATTAGGGGATGGTAGGAAATAGAAGAAACCATTCTGTTTCACATTATTCTGAAAATACACTCAGCTTTTTGGTATGTCACAAGAAACTGCGACTGTTACCTGCGCAGATCGCAACCAAAATGCCCAGTTTTCGCTTCAGGTTGGGGAGGAATTAATGCTAAATTTTAAATGAAGCAGTTGAAGGAAAACCATAAATGAGTAGTGTGTCAGCTTCTTATGAGCCCTGTGGTTTGTCTGCCATGTTACCCTGCAGAAACTCTGACTGTAGTTAAAAGGATTTGTAGAAAACCTCGTTTAACTACTTTGACATGGGCCTATCAGTGCAAAATGGCTTACAGAGGTTTCAGGGCTTCATTGTGTTAATAATGGATTTTATGCTGATGTAGTTAATGTTGGTGGGACTTTCTGCAGAAGTATAACAAATACTGCCATGATGTGTTGGTTTGATTTAGGTTCATCACCCACATAGCATGGGGAATAAAAAAGAGGAGTTAAGGACATGCGCACACTTGCAGGACTGTGATCTTATTGGCATCATGGAGATGTGGCGGGATGGCTCCCACGGCTGGAGTGTTGAAATGGAATGATACAGGCTCTTTCAGAAGGACAAGAAGGGGAAACGAGGAGGGGGTGTCACCCTCTGTGCCAGCAACCAGCGGGAGTGCATGGAGCTCTGCCTGGGGATGGATGAGGAGCTGACCGAGAATTTATGTGTCAGGATTAAAGGGAGGACAGGGACAGGTGATGTTGGAGTGGGAGTCTGCTACAGGCCACCCGACCAGGAAGACTGAGCAGATGAGGCCCTCTGTAGACAGATGGGAACAGCCTCATTCACAAGCGCTGGTCCTCATGGGAGACTTCAACTATCCTGGTATCAGTTGGAGGGACAACACAGCAGGGCATAAGCAACCCAGGAGGTTCCTGGAATGCATTCATGATAACTTCCTTCTCCAAGTGATAGAAGAGCCAACGAGGAGAGCTGCTGTGCTGAACCTTGTTCTCACCAACAAGGAGAGACTGGCGGGGAATGTGAAGCTCAAGGGTAGCCCTGGCTGCAGTGACCACGAAATGGTGGAGTTCAAGATCCTTAGGGCCGTGAGGAGGGCACACAGCAAGCTCGCTACCCTGGACTTCAGGAGAGCAGACTTTGGCCTCTTCAGGGAGCTGCTTGGTAGAGAACCATGGGATAAAGCTCTGGAGGGAAGAGGGGCCCAAGCAAGCTGGTTAATGTTCAAGGATCACTTCCTCCAAGCTCAGGAGCAGTGCATCCCGGCAAAGTAGTAGTCAGACAAAAACACGAGGAGGCCTGCATGGATGAACAAGGAGCTACTGGACAAACTCAAACACAAAAGGAAGCCTAAAGAGGGTGGAAGCAAGGACAGGTAGCCTGGGAGGAATACAGAGAAATTGTCCAAGGAGCCAGGGATCAGGTTAGGAAAGCTAAAGCCCTGATAGAATTAAATTTGGCCAGCAACATCAAGGGCAACAAGAAAAGCTCCTATAGGTATGTTGATGATAAAAGAAAGACTAGGGAAAATGTGGGCTCTTTCCAGAAGGAAATGAGAGACCTGGTTACCTGAGATATGGACCAGGCTGAGGTACTCAATGACTTTTTTGCCTCAGTCTTCACTGGCAAGTGCTCCAGGCACACCACCCAAGTTGCAGAAGGCAAAGGCAGGGACTGGGAGAATGAAGACACCCACTTGAGGAGAAGATCAGGTTTGAGACCATCTGAGTAGCCTGAAGGTGCACAAGTCCGTGGGACCTGATGAGATATGTCTGTGGGTCCTGAAGGAGCTGGCGGATGAAGTGGCTAAGCCAC